>NW_010161605.1:31833-52361 GCF_000695765.1 Mesitornis unicolor | reverse complement strand
CCCACCCCCCCCAAACTCCGCCTCCACTTTTATGCAGAAGAAGCCAGGAGGAAATTAAAGAAGGATTTTTCAAAGTGGCTAATGATTTTTTGGGAGGTTTGGAGTTTTGGGGACTCCAGCTTTTAACATTGGAAAGAATTCAAATTCTTCAATAGGCTGAAAATCAGAGCTGACCATTATTTTTTCCATTAAAGTGGCCTAAAATTACTCATCACTTGGAAATCTCAGTCACATTAACTACCGCAGTATCACACAAGCAGTCTGAAGTAGAAGTAAGAGTGTCTTGTGCCCCCATGATCATGAAATTCTCCTCTCTGTCTTTTGTTCATGGGAGTACATCTTCAAAGAAAGAGAGTAGGAGTCTAAAACAAAACAAATCAAAACCAAAATGCATCAACTGATGTATGAGAGTGTGTGGGTACATGAAAGTAGACCATCAACCTGGGGAAGCCTTCAGAGACTCCACCTCCAAGACACAGTTCACAGCCACATGTAACAGAAGGCCCTTCCTACGAGAGGGGACAGCACAGCTCTTCTTAGAAACAAGAAATCACAGAATGGATTAGGTTCAAAGGAAACTCTTCAGGTCATATGGTACTATCGCCTGCTCAGATCAGGGCTGTTTCTTGAACATGTTCAGAGCTGCATCTAGATCTGTCTATCTGATGGATACTCAGGATGGGGATTCCACAGCCCCTCTGGATCCCTGTTCCAGTGCTCAGTTGCCCTTGTTGTGAAGAACCTTTTCTTTACATCCATTCAGAACATCCTTCATTGTCCATTGTTCACAGCTTTTCTCTGTCTATCTCTGAGAAGGGACTAACCTCATCTTCTTTAGACCCTCCCATTAGGTAGTTGCAGACAGCAGTAAGATGCCTCTGAGCTGTCTCTCCTCCAGGCTAAGCTAGCCCAGCTGTCTCAGCCTCCCCTCATACATCACATGCTCTGATTCCATTACCTTCTTTGTGGTCCTCCGTAGGACCCAATCCAGTCTGTCAATGTCATTCCTGTAGAGTCCAAAACTGGATGCAGTAGTACGGATGTGGTCTCACAAGTCTCAAACACAGAAACATTCTCCTGACCAGCTGGCTGCTCTCTTTCTCATACAGTCTAGTATGTGGTTGCTCTTCTTTGCAGGAGGGGCACACTGCTGTCTCAAGTTCAACTTTCTTGACCACCAGGACACCCAGGTCCTTTCCTGCAAAGCTCCTCTCTGAGCTTGAACTATTGCATTCTCTTATTCCATACCATGTGCAGGATTTCACTCATGACTTTGATAAACTTAATGATGTTTCTTTCAGCCTGTTTCTCCAGCCTGCCTAGATCCACCTGAAGAGTACTCTGTCCTCCAGTATGTCAACTGCCTTCTCCAGTTTGGTGTCATCTGAAACCTACTGAGGGATTTTGAGAGAATCAAGTGTCTAAGCTACTAGGGTTTGCAATTTTTTAAGGTTTCAACTACATCATTCGATGGAATATATAGCAATTTACTTTATTTGTTATTTCAGTTATTTCAGTTATTGGATCTTGTAAAGCTTACATTGCACAATCTAGACATTTATTTCAATGCCATGAAGAGATCCTAACAATTCTTTGGTAGTGTCTGCTTCATCTGTATCTTTATAAAGTTATCCTCAAGAGTTACTCACAAGGACAAACTGGATCAATAAATGGTGCCACACTCAGATTGATAGTTTCAGTAATGTTTTTGTTATAGAACATGAAACACAGTTTTGTTGGTTATTACAAATTATCCACACATTCAGTGATATCTGTCAGATGCTCAAGGATCTTCTGTTTAAACTACACTATTTTTATGCCAGCATGCAACTTCTGCAAGTTATTTCTTCTGTATGAGATTCAGTGCAGTTTTCCCTGAAGAATTAATGAAACACACTGATAGCCTAATAACACAGCATACTGTTCATAATGGTAAAAAAATCTCTCTACTGAAGAGGAAGAAGTCTTTGCTTCATACGGAGTTGACCTCAGGCATGGAAATGCCAAATTGATAAGTATCAATCCAAACTGCACTTCATTATCTTCTCTGGCTTTGTTCATTTGACACAGCACTTGCTGAGAAGAATATATGTTTAAACTATGTGAAATCTTGTATGTCATTCAGAGAAATGGAAAAGATAAGACAGAAAAAATCCCCTTAGGAATGTGCAACTGGTCTGTTGAGTTCAGAGCCCATCTGGTATGATAACTGACAGCAGCTCTCACTGAATGACTAAGAAACACATTAACAGATTTATAGACACTCTAACAGGCCTTCAAAGAATAGCTCCTTGATAATAGGCTAAAAGACCATTCCTTGATCTACTGAGATGTCTTAAGAGGTAATCTAACCAAGAGCGATAAATTGTTATGATTTTTTTCAGAGCAGACACTGCCAGTTTGAGTTTTCACATGCTAAAATAAGGTTTTGTTTTGTAGTAACTCCTGTAGTAAGCCAGATAACCTGCTGACAGTCAAAATTTTAGATTTTTTTTGCAAAGGTCCAAGTATCCTTGAGGGATGCTTGAGGCAACATAAAATCTCTAATACATTTGTGTATTATCGTGATGGGTTGACCCTGGCTGAATGTCTGGTGCCCACCAAAGCTACTCTATCACTCTTGCTCCCAAGCTGGAAAGGGGAGAGAAAATGTAATTAAAGGCTCATGGGTTGAGATAAGGACAGGGACATCACTCAGTGATTACCATCATGGGGAAAACAGTCTTGATTTGGGGAAACTAGGTTAATTTTATTACCAATCACTATCAGAATAGTATAATGAGAAATAAAACCTAAACCTTAAAACACCTTCCTCCCACCCCTCTCTTCTTCCCAGACTCAACTTTACTTCCAAATTCTCTACCTCCCCCCCCTCAGTGGCATAGAGGGATGGAGAATGGGGTTTGCAGTCAGTTCATCCTATGCTGTTCCTGCTGCTCCTTCCTCCACAGGGAGAAGACTCCTCACACACTTCCCTGCTGCAGTGTGAGGTCCCTCCCATGGGAGACAGTCCTCCATGACCTTCTCCAATGTGAGTCCTTCCCACGAGCTGCAGTTCTTCACTCTCATTATGGAGAGGAATCTTCTTTGAATCTATTAACATGCAAATGGTGAATACACAGAGTAGAAAAAGCAAACAAACAAAGAGAATTCTGAGGACTTGTAAAGCAAGCCAACCCACTAAGGGGAATCCTCCTCACAAGGCCATTACTGGGACCTCTGCTGGTTTTAATCTATATAAATGGCTGAGACAGACGGAAAACAGTATGCAAGTCACATTCACTGATTACACCTAGTGAGCAGAAAAAGGAACCGGGTTTCCTCTGAAATCAGACTGCTTTGCAGTAAATAAAACTGCATTGACAAACATAAATGAGCATGCCATATGCAGTAGTAAACAGCACAGATGATGAAATGAAACAAAGCAAGAAAAAGCCAAAGAGCCTGGAGGGGAACTCAGGGAGACACAGGATTTCTCTCAAAAACACCTTTTATGATGGATGTAGAGAACTTCTTTTCCTCTGAAACCTTGTGTATCCTAACAGTAAGAAACCCGTCTTGAAAGCTGAAGTGCTATATTTTTCTGTGTCCCCCACATGTATTTATCATCAGCACACCATTAAAAACATATAAATAAGCCAGGTGCTGTCTCATATAATTTAAGATATTCAGGATATCAATTGCTCCTGCATTACCAAGTTCCATAGCTGTTTCACAGAAACTAACAATACATCTCAGCCAAAATAAACAAGAAAATAATAAATTTTGTCATTCTATATAGCCTACTGGAGAGACCAGCCTAAATTGTGACAAAAGCGAAGGAGCATTTTCATAAACTTCCCAAATAAAGGCTAGATGCATAGCACCTTCCTAAAAAAGACATGATGAAACAATTATGCAATTATTTGGAAGATTCTATGTTATTCCCTGAGGGCTTTGAATGCACATGCTCTGAAGTAAAACTACTTGACTAATTTTATAACTCATCTCATGGACTGCGTGAAAGTTCTTATGAACACCATCTTTATCGCTGAAGCCTTCCCATGAGCATTCATAAAAACTAGAGGCAGAGGTGGACTAGTTTAAGAGCCCATAACAGGTCTCCTCACTGAATAAGGTTAGTCAGGAGTCCTGAGTTAGACAGGAGAAATTGTCACCCCTCCCTTTGGTTTCATGGATGTGCACCTTGACTGACCTTGGCTGGACCCAAAAGACATGTCTGGGAGGTTAGGCAGACTTAAAGGCTGGAGTAATGAGTCAGGATTTCTGTCCATGTGACCATGAACTCAGGCAGATAACCTGTTTAGACACTAGACAGTCCTGCTCAAGCCAGTATAAACTGCTGCCACTCTGAGCTTCATGTTCTCATTTAGTCACTACCCACTTCCAGATGCCAGTATGAGACTTCGCATCACTACTTGCTGACCCAATTCTTCCATAAAACCTTCCTCCTATCCTACCCTTTCCACCCACCCCACCCCCCAAGCCTTCTCAAATAAAATTCACTGCATGACCATTAAACTACTTACACCAACACAGTGCAGAGGAAGGCCAGAGATGGATCACAGGCTGCTGGGAGAGGGCAGGCAACCATGTCAGTCACTTAAACTAGCATTGCTGAAGAATTGTCACTTAGTTGACAGATGCCCAAAGTCTCCTGGGGAACAGCCAGGCCATGACCTTAGAGTGCTCATCACAAGAAATCTGAAGAAGCTGAAAGTGGTCATGACTGACAAAGCTTTTTTACTGAGGACATTTGTGTCACTCTTCTTGCGAAGTCTTCTTATGCTTTTAGAAGTTCAGGAACTGGTGCTGTAGGTGCTCATTATGACTAGCTGAAAAATGGTATGGGAAGGGGACTGTGGTTTGCCAGTGCTTTTGCACTCTCTGGCACTGGGAGCACGAGGAGAATAAACCCCCAGGGCAGATTCGGAGAGAAGGAGCCTTTGCCCGCAATATGCTCTCCATGTAAACTCTTACAGTCCTAAACTGGAATAAATTACTCAGGGGAAGTAAAGTCCGCCACAGGAGGAGAGTGAGGGAAAAGGAAATTTCACAGTGCCTTTCTCTGTCCTTTTGTACCTGACTACAGCAGAACCAGAGAAAAGATGAAGTTGAGGACAGGCAGGGTTGTAGGAATAGCACGGCCCTTGTCACCCTGTGCAGAGCATCACAGATGAACAATCTGGGGAGAGGGTGATGGAAGTTAAAGGAAATTAAAGGAAAACAAATGCGGAACAGATGTCAGAAAGCACATTTTCCTTCAGAGAATAATAAATGCATGTGGTGGCCTTCCAGGCAAGGTTACTAGGGCAGGAATAACAAGGTCATTTCATAAACAATTAGCTGCTCTTCAGGGTGAAAGTGAAATGCTAGCAGTGACCAAATTGGACAGCTGACACAGGAACAAAGAATATATTCTTTCCTTTCCTTTGCACTGGGGACATTACTCTTTTAACATTCTTGTTTTCACAGTTACTGTTTCCTTGCAAGAATTCCCTGATAAACCTCAACCCCTATCTTCACTAAGGCCATCAGGAAGAAGCTGGTTAGTGTCTGCTCTGATAGAGATGTGTGAGAGAGGTTGTGTGTGTGCCTGCATGACTCAAAATATATGTGTGCAATGCAAACTCTTTTCTGTTAGAAACAGAAGACCACCAACATATTTGTCCCATGGGCAATCGATAACCAGTTTCCAGTTGGTAATAACTTAACGCTGCTTCTGAACCTGGGCCATGATTGAAAAGGCATTAAATGGCTAATTAACCAAGACAGCTCTCAGGCTTTAATAAGGCCTTATGTACATTACCAGCAAACTTCTGTATTATAAAAATTCTCTCAGGAAAACACTAGAAATGTATCTATCTCCCTGTTGTGTCCTTTGCTAGCTGGTCTACAGCTGTGCTGTTGCTTATTGTGTAGTTGACTTGTATTACTGACTAAACAACACTTTCGCTGATGATGTGAAAGACAGGAAGGAGGAGCATGAAATTTCAAAGGATATAGAAAGAAGACACCAAAGTTCTTGCTTTTTGTTTTTTCAACCTAAGGATGTCAGTGGTATATTCTTAAAAGCTCATTATTGTGATTGCAACTAAGAATGGCTGGAAGAACTAGCCTTTTCTGTAAAAGAAACACAGATAAAATATAGGTTTTCATTGTACTAAGCTTAGAAAGCAAGCTTCAACAAAATCTAAATATTTTTATTTCCACCATGAAGCATCTAATGTGTCTTCTAACAACCTCTGCTGTCTACTGGTTAGAACACTTTTTATTCTCCAGAGGCAGATAGAAAAGCTCTTGTTTAGAAGTTCATGTATGTATACAGATCCAGCAGGCCAAAGAATAAAGCGATTTGTTTTCCATCCAAACCTCTTGTCCAGAGCACTCAAGAAATAGTCTGCACTCTGTATTGACATAGAACAGATGGATCTTCATGTCTTCACTGCTCTTCAAAAAGGATTTGGTCTGAATGGGAATCAAATAGAAGAATTAAAGTAAACTACTAACCCTGAGATTCATCAGCTCTCGGACTCAGACCAAATGCAGAAGAAAACAATATAGCAGCACTATAACCCACCGAGAAAGGAAAGTGGAGTTCATTCAAATTCTATTGGCTTGGTTGGCTTTTTTACTTCATTTTTTAAAAGGTACCAGCTTGACTACCACAATTCTTTTTTGGTACAAGCAAATATGAAGGTTTAAGGACAAAGTGGGAAAGGTCGACAAAGAGAGAAAGCAAAATCCATTCCTCTCACCTTGTGGGTTTTTTTTTTCCAAGTCATATTTGAAAGTCAACAACAACAGCATTTTCAGCAAAACTTTGAAAAACACCTTTTTTTTTTCATTTTTCATTCAAAAAATAATACAGTGAATTAAAACAAAGAGCCTGTTTTAGTACCTAGAAATATTTTTATCAAATCTGCAGAATGGAAGACAGCACAGAGCTTGGATACCCCTCAGAGCCTGCAGACTACAGAAAACTAGGAGAGGAGTTGGGTTGGAAGTTTTCAGGCTGGCTAATAATTTTCCTTGGTATTTAACCTGAGGCCACCACTGCATTCTGAGGTAGGTGTCTGATGCTTAAAGAAAGGAAAATGAAGTAGTAGAACTCAGCTGGATATTAGAAATGTGATGGTAGGCTTGTGATGACCTAAACAAAAGCAGAACAATTGAACACTCTCCTTTTTCGAATTTTTCAACCTAACCCTCCTCAGCCTCCTTTTAGCAATGGTCATTTATTTGTGAGCCCTTGTTCCTTGCAAAGGCCTGAGTCTTAGAAGAAGCTACTATTTGTTGAATGCACTCGTTAGAAGCTGTCCTGCTTCACTCAAGTGCAGGCTTCCTACCTTCTCTTCGTTAAACCCAGGAGCGTTAATGCAGAATTACAGACAGCATAACTCGCGACTAAAGCAAATGACTTGGTCCACACACAAGTATTTTCCCTGGCAGATCTGTGGAGACAGTTACCTTTTGATCAGTGGGAAAAAGCAACAGCAGGAGGATACTCTAGAAAGGGAAATTTCCAGCCACAGATTTATTGGAACAGGAAAAGTAGATGCCGTCCTCACCTACTGGGCACATATATGTCAGGCTAGGGGACACGTTTTTCAGAGAGATGCTGAGAAAGAGGTTAGAACATGGGTGAGGCAAGAGACAAGAATATGGTGAAAAAGGCCAAAAAACATTGATCTAATGCTTGGACTTTATGATCGTAAAGGTCTTTTCCAACCAAAACCATTCTATGATTCTGTGAATAAGCTGAAATGACAGAAGTTACACACAGGGGGCCATGTAAAGGCAAATAAACCCATAGCATTGTTAGCATACCTGAGCTATAAGACAAAGATCTGTTGCAAGTGATGAAAGTGTAAAAACAGCTTAAAGCATGCAGGATATGAAACAACTGGAAACCATGCCAGCTACAGGAAGGATTCATGGATTTACAACCAGCATTTGTTGGACAAGTCTTTTTAGATTTAAAGCAACAAACCAGATTTAAATATAAAATGCAATAAAACTCATGCAAATGAATCTATGAGAGCTGATATCAACAAGACACTTTAGCCAGAATGACAGGGAATAATTTAAAGCCAAGAGGATTTACAAGCAAACAAAAGGACAAAACTAAGTTGAGGAAGGATCTATATTATCATAGTCTTATTGTGGATGCTCAACCCTCTATGACCACCTTTAGGCCTTTTGGAACACCTCTACTGAACATCAGTAGAGCTTTTTCTTCTATGCATTTAATAGCCAATATTGATTACTGGTATGAACATCAATGATGTGAATCTTATATGTCACACAACTGCAACCTGAGTTTTGCAGAAGTTCCCCCATCACAAAAGTGACCTTCCTTCCAAATTATTTGAACAGTGAACTCTCACAGCCTCTCAAACTTCTCAGTCCCAAGGCTCCCTTTAACTGCTGCATTTGGTGCAGAGCATACTATAGGAGACCTGAGCAGTTAAAAGTCTCTCTGAACTTGGTTTTTGCACCAGACAATACAAAATCCCTTACAAAGTGTGTTCCTGTAAAGTTGTTTTGGGTAGGAACCAACATGCTGAAAGTTGCACAATACCACATGTGCTTTCATGCATCTTTTGAGTGTTTTAAAATGCAGTCCTTTGACTTCTATTGTAATTGATATAAATATACAATGGCTGTGTTTTGGAAAATCTGGTCAACTAATAAGTCTTGAAAATTATAACAAATGATAGCTACTGAGAGGCAACATGGACACACAAGTAAAATCTCTGTCACTCCAGGGAAAGCCTAGTATAGTTCAAAGTGCAGACAGTAAACTTAGTGATAAGAACTGAACTGTAATTACAAATTATCTTGGCAGCAATGAGAGGAACAATATATATGTTAAAATCATGATTTTTTTTCTTATATTTATAGGTGGATACAATTTTAAGCTCTTGGAAGTTTCTTCTTTTTTTTTTATTATACCAGATCTTATTAACCTACTAAGTTACTTGAACAGTAAATGTTGGTGTCTTCTCACCAGTGACTTATCTGTCAGGCCAGTGTACATTAAACATATTATTCATAATGATACTTTGTATTTCACAGATCTCTGTGCCACTTTCTAGCAATAATCCCCTATTTTTTCTTCTGTATATAGGACATAAAAAATGATAGGCTATGTATGTAAGATAAGACACGCCATAAAATGTTCACACTAACAAGTAATCTTACAGGAAAAAAATCATGCTCTTCTTGCCAAACAAAGTTTCTTTATGTGTGAGCATTGGATTTGGGAATTTTTTCTGAATATAACAGTTAGAAATATAGTTAGAATACATCAAAGTTAGAAACTTTGATTGTACTTAGAAATGCAATTTGAGTTTGCCTAGTTGAGCCTTTCGCTTTGTTAGAAAAGCCCTATCTAGAATAACAGGCATTTAGCTTATTGTTACTTTCTATGTCAATAAAAGTAACTGAATGGAGTGAATGTGATATCTTCAGCATGTATGAGTGCACTTGAAACAGCACTGAGAAAGGCTTACTTTGTAGCTTTGTTTCTAAAGGCTTCAATAAACTGGTACACTTAAAAAAAATCCCGACCTTCTTCCTTCCGAATGCAGAGAAGCAGAACCATACAACTCATTTCTGAAGTAAGAAAGCCAAGAGCTTGCAATTACCTTGTCATTAATTTTACTATTCCAGAACATGTTTCCCTACCTCATTAATGCTACCTCATTAATGTTTATAAATCTGTAAAGGGCGAGTGTCAGGTGGAAGGAGCCAGGCTGCTCTCAGTGATGTCAAATGATAGGACAAGGGGTAATGGGTGCAAGCTGGAGCATAGGAGGTTCAACCTGAACATAAGGAAAAACTTTTTCACTGTGAGTGTGATGGAGCACTGGACCAGGCTGCCCAGAGAGGTTGTGGAGTCTCCTTCTCTGCAGACATTCAAAACCCGTCTGGACGCATTCTTGTGTGACCTGGTCTAGGTGATCCTGCTCTGGCAGGGGTGTTGGACTGGATGATCTTTCGCGGTCCCTTCCAACTCCTAATATTCTGTGATTCTGTGAAAATGCTGCTAATTACATTCCAGCAAATTCATCATCAATTTCTATTAAACATTGAAAAAAGTATTAAAGCAAAAAGACTTACTGGTGGAGCTCAAAAAGTAAAAAATTTTCTCATTCAGAGGAAGTATAATTTCTTTAATTGCTTTAGATCTTCAAAATTTTTTTCTGAACATTGGAAATTCTGATAAAGTGGCTTTCTGAAATAAAACCATTTCCCAATATCTGTTACTAAGCCAAGAAGACAACTGTGTTGAAAGTCTTGTGATTGCAGTTAGCATCATGCCTCTGAACAACATGTTACTTTCAAAGTGCAGCTACTGGCACCCAGGACTAGCTTCTACAGTCCATGAATTCCCAGTTCACCAAGGCCTGCAGGAGAGAGAATCTGGAAAACATTCTAGATGCACTGTCCTGAGAGAGATGCTCTAAAATGCTCAATTCCGTGGAAGACTAGTGAATAGATCCTCTTTCTGCTGGCTACATGGACAGGCCTTTCAAGAAACCATTTAGATATCCAGATCACTGCACATGCCAAAATTAGGAGATAAAATCTAGGAAAGCATAGGTTGTAATCCTGGAATTAGATGCAAAACATTTCAGGATGAATCTTCCCCAGGTAGCTAGAGGCGCAGAGACATCTGGTCTTTTCTGAACTAACTACCCTAGTACCAGTCTCCTGACAGAATTTATTTAGGATTGAATATTTTTGTACTCAAGTACATGATTTACCAAGCATATTCAGATCATCTTACTCTTCCAGCTTCTAATGAATTAAAATTATGTTAGTAGTGGGATCTTGCATAATTGCTATCAGTTAAATCCTCCAGTCAAGACCCCAGAAAGTAGAAAGTAATTTATTTGAATACACATATTAAAGTTAATAAAGGCCAAATCAGCAATTCCTGAAAGTGTATTCTCTTTGCAGAATTTTATTATGGATCATCACTTTCTGCTCATTTTACTTGAGCCCAGTAACCTATCCTTTTGCAAGCATAAATTATTTAGATTTTGTGAATGTTGGATAAGACTAGTAGTGATTCAAAATAAAAAAAAAAATCTTCACTGGTGTAGTATCAGATGGAAACTAAGGTTATCTTCCATACAAAATTTTAGAGCAGCTATAAATCATTGTTCTGAGGAAAACTGTTGTATAGTATTTGAAATTGGAGTATTTTTCCATGTTTCTAAGTAACATGAAGTGCATGGTGCTATTTACTAAGTTATTTCCCCATTTTTCTTTTTTCCTCCATAAGAGATTGAGATAAAAAAGTGAAATTAAAAACACCTGCTAGTTTTCAGGAAAATCTCGATGTAATTTCTCATTTAAATTCCATACAATCTCATTCATCTTCAAGGATATTTTTAACTCTGTGCAGTATCTGTCCTGGCCACATCAATGTTTCAATTTCATTCTCTTTAATCCCTCTTATCCCTACTCATTTAGATTCTCATTGCATAGAAAAATGCTCCATAAACTTTTAGACCACAGAAATCTACAGATTTAAAGGCCTCACTGAAACATTGTTTCTGAAATGAAAATAACCATCAACCACAGCTGTAGACAGAGACCCTGGACACTACTCACTTTGGCTCTCTGATTCGAACATATAATCAAACACCTACTCTTTGATCCAATATGAAATTGTTGTCATATAAGCAAAATCAATAATAAGTAAATCTATGTTTTAGTAAAATGGTGCTGAGTGAAAGTAGAATTATTTAGGGTTAAGACTTGATAAAATTTTGAAATATACTAAATGCTGCTTTAAGCTAGCTTACTTATTTTGAGGCTATAAATTTATAATTGATTTCTGGCATACATGCAGAAATGCTGTTGGAATCAGCTTTCCTGAAATATTTTAGCAGTTATACTTCTGATAGCTGAAAAAAAATCACGCATTTGCTTGAAATGTAACTTACAGTCAACAGGGCTAAAAAGGTGCTTCTTTTACTTATCTTGTTCTTTCACACCTGCCCTAAACTCAGGGTTTTTTAGTCTGAAGACAGAGAAGAAATAAAGTTTTTTATGCACTGCTATAGTCATGCAGTTCCAATAATTCTCTGTGTCTATTTGCCTATCGACTTTTTAAGGTATTTTGTAAAGTAAGACAGGTTAAACCTTTCTTATATTACCGCTTTGTCATAACCTGATGAAGACACCTTTCATCCAGTAAATTAATCTAAGTCTTTCTCATCTCTTCTCACCCTAAGCCAACTGCCATCAGTGGATGGGAACAGGCTATTTTAATTTCTCTCCCATGCACAGTGAGAACCAGGCCTGAGCACAAAGTGTACAACAAGGGTAGCTGGAGCTATGTGGTGGATTAGAGTAGGTAGGGAGACGCAGGGATCCCATCATCTGTCACAAGGCCCAGAGCCCAGCTGATTCAGCTGGCACCTCTGTAAGAGCATGCAGTCAAGTGGGCATCCAGTATTTATCTCCCTTCATTGGCCATGTATACAAATGAACATCCACCACATCAAAACAGTTGCATAATAGATTTCAAAACACAAAGTAGCATCTTCAACCCATGTCAACTCTCTTAGGGTCTACAGATTATCAACCAGGCTGAGCAATTACAGCTTGCAGTTGCATCAGGTAGGAATTTGGACCCTTACTCTGCTGTCAACAGCCTAAAATGTTAAGGAGATGGGCAAGATCAGATAATGCACAGCAATCACAAAAACATCATCACTATTATTCATTCAAAGTTGAGGGGATTTTTACTCCATGTCACACAAAATATTTACTATGAAGAGTAACTGTTTTTATTAAAAGCCCTTTGGAAAAATAATCCATTTTTTGTTAAACCAGGGACAAGTATGGATGTTTTTCATGAGCACGCAAGTGGGTCAAATTAAGTTGTGCTTGCAACACTTTAAATCTGAAGTGTTTTACATGGTCACGGTTTACAACAGTGTATTCTGTTTGACAATAAGATGAAAGATAAAGTTTAGAAACTGAGGCCACACAGATACATTAAAAATTAGTTTAGTGTCCGTGTTTGACATTATTATTTTAGGAACATTTCTTCATAAATTTGCTTGCATATACAGTTCCTGTGTCTTAGTGTCCTTACATTTTATCTCAGAGAAGTTTTCTTCTCTTTCTCATTGTATCTATTTTCTAAACTAAACAAAAGAAAGCTAGGCCCTCCAAGTGCCTGATCTGAGGCAATGTTGCCCTGGTTTAAAAGCTGGTCCAGAATCAGTGAAGTGTAATAAATCTGGTCATGATGCTAAGCTATTTCATTTCAGAAAGATCTCTGTATCTGGAAGTGATTTAAGGGAATATGTCAGTCAAAATCTGATTGGACCAGCAACCACTTTCATATATGAAGTGCCTTCATTATCCCTGAAATGGAACCACTCTTTCTTAAACTCATACTGTACAACAGTAAGACCCCGAACACATCAAAGCTTTCTGTGACTTACACACAAAGCCCACAACTTCATAGCAAAAAATACATTGGTCATAATAAAGAGATCAATATTTTTTTCATATTGCCAGCTGTAGCAAGTTTTACTAAATATCTTCCTAGACATTGATCATATAAAATACATCCTCTTGTATCTAGTGTAAGTAGCTTAACCATTTTTGCTTCCTCCATGTGACCTGGATAGAAAGACAAGTAGGAAAGATTTCAGAAACACAATGTATAAAATTAAATTTAAGTTGCTTTTTAAGTCCTTGAAAAATCTAAAATTAACATTTTCATAATATACTGAAGGCAGATAAGGTACCATAATCGCTCAACTCTAACTTCTCTGGTTTGGGGATACACTGGATAATCCCAAAAGTCAAAAATCTAATAAGACTATCATGCCAATATTACCTTTTCCGGAATGGAAATCCTTAAAATATGTCCATGGCTTTTATCTTTTGAGAAATGAATCCATAGAGGATGGCTATTTGCGTTTCATTCTAACACATGAACTAGAGGACTCCAATTCAAACTAGCCAGTTGTAGATTTGAAACAGGATGCTGTGGGTGCTAAAAGTTTGCATGGATCCAAAAAACAATTACATTGATTCATAGGACAAAGATCTTTTGAACAATATTAAATATGATGGCAGGCTCAGAAAGTTCCTGAGCCTCAAATTTTCAAAGGCTGGGAAAGTACCATGGGAAAATAACAGTATATGTAGCCCTAGTTCTTACATTGTTCCTTAGGTATCTGTTTCTGGCACAGTCAGAGTCAAGGCACTTGGGCATATGGTATAAATTATACAAGTAAAGTACTTCTCCCCACAAATAACTACTTTTAAACTATATCTGACCTGGCACTACAGCTACCCCAGCAATACCTGTCATCTGTAGCCTAGACAATGTGCCCTCCAAGAGACCTTGAACGAGACTTTGGCTTGTGAGCCAGGAAGGCACCTTGTTTTATCTATCTTCTACTGTAGCAGGATAAGTGATATATCAACACATCTCCATAAGCTAAGTGCAAAATTCTTGTGCTGCACTGTTTACACTGATTCTGTTTATCACCTCCTTATTGCCCGGAAATGAGCAGATGCCTGAAACAGCATTTTCTGAATTGTAGTTACTGAACTGAGATGCCAAAGGCAGGAACCCACTCATACTTTGTTCATATTTGCCACTCATACAGTCGAGAGAGAGCAAGTCTGATCTCCACATGGTGATCTGTCCCATCTAACTTTTCAGTAGTGACTTATCCTTACTAGGTGTATTAGATGCTTGAACCTCTCTGTCCTTCTCACTCTTCTCTCATGGACTCTAATAAAAACTCAATAGGTCTGAGTGGATTGCAATATCCTTGTATATCTCCAGCCCCCACTATAAATATTACTTTTTCCCTTTCTTCTTTAGGGTAATAGGGCCTTGTGTGAAAAGCCTAAACTTTGCCTGCCTTTTTGGTTCCTGACCATTTGCCTCACACTTGCATTTTTGATGGCTCTTTCAAATCTCTCACATGGTGCTACTTCTGTCTCACTGATCACTTAAGTGAGACAGGGTAGTCTTTCAGCCTTTGATGGCTGTTAGCCTGATAGCAGAATCAAAGCTCTTACAGAAAGCAATAATCATTTGCCACTACTCTCACACCCAATAACCAGCAATAAAACTGTCAATCTTGCAGTTCTTCTACCATCAGTCCCTCTCAACTACAAAGTATCTTGCATCCTTATTGGTCTAAACCTGCGAAGTGTCAGGGGTACATGATGGGTACATCATTTCAGAGAGAGAAAACCTTCCCTCTTAACCCCAGCCATGCAGAAAATCCTAACTTATAATTACTTCATGATACACTTTATGGTACACACAAATAATCATATAAAACAGAGGTGATTTCTACTAGTGTACAACATCACATCCTGAGCAGTAAAGCTGGCCCTCAGTTGATTTCTCTACTGGCAAGTGAAGGTTCACTGAGAGAAAAAATGCCAGAGGAGAGGTAAGTGTGTATACAGCTACATCAACCATTGAGCAACCTCATCAATAATTGCTCTTGGTTTTGAGTGACCTTAAACTGTGGAACAGCAGAGCTCATTGATGAGTATTTTCTTCCCAGAACAAGGAGAATTAATGCTGAAGAGAGAATTCATTTACAAATTATAGCCTGGATTTGTATTGTTCCCCCTGGAGTTCCCACAGGTTTCTTTTTTTCAGGAGGAGGGAAAGTAGTAGGGAGGGAAGGGCTCTATCTCCTTCATTTGCTGTCACAAAGAAAGGTCACAATGGTTCTGTGGAATCACTTTCTCTGTCTGAGAGAGCCAAGAGATCATGGAAAGCTGCTAGCTGCTTTCTGCATGTCTGCATACCAGACCATAATCTTATAGTAAAAATTAATTGATTATTTTGTCATTTTGCTCATTCTGGATTGCCTCTGTTGCTTTTTTTTGCCCATTTCTATGTCCTGTCCACAACCCTCTGGTCTATCAGCCACTCCTCCCAGGTATGTATCATAAGCAAACATGCTGAGGGTACACTTTGCCACACCATCCAAGATATTAATACAGATGTTAAGGAGTACTGGCCCTAGTATCAACCCCTGGAATACACCACTAGTGATTGGTCTCCAGATGGATTTTGTGTTATTGATCACAACTTTCTGTGTCTGGCCATTCAACCAGTTTCCCATCTGTCTCACTGTTCACATAACTTACCTGCACTTTTTCACTTTCTCTATGAGGATATTGTGGAGGATAGCATCAAAAGCCTTGCTAAAGATAAGGTAAACAACACCCACTGTTCTGTCCATGTCCACTAAGCCAGTCATCTCATTATAGAAGATGATCAGTCTGGTTAAGCATGCTTTCCCCTTCATAAGTTCATGCTGACTACTCCCAACCACCTTCTACTCCTTCGTATGTTTGGAAATGGTATCTAGGATTAATTGCTCTATCATCTTCTCAGGGAACAAGGTGAGGCTGACCAGCCTGTAGTTGCCTGGATCTTCCTTCTTTTCCTTCCTGAAGGTAGGAATTATGTTTTCTTTCTTCCAGTCCCCAGGAACCAGTTCCAGTTGCCACTTCCTTTCAAATATAATCGAGAGTGGCTTTGCAATGACATTGACTAACTCCTGCAGCACTCATGTATGCAATGCATCAGGTCCCACAGACTGATGTCTAACCAATTTCTATAAATGTTCCCTAAGATAATCCTCCTCCACTGAGAGTGTCTTCCCTGCAGCAGACTTTCCCACTGGTGTCAGGAGCCTGGGACAGTCTTACCAGTAAAGACCAAGGCAGAGAGGACATTGAGCATCTTGATCTTTTCTATGTCTTTTTTCACCGGGTCCTTTGCCTTGTTCAGTGGTATGCTCAGATTTTCCCTAGTCTTCCCTTTGCTGCTGATGTACCTGTAGAAGTCTTTCTCATTGCCTTACATGTCTTTTGCCAGATTCAACTTCAGATGGTCTTTGGCTTTTCTGATCCCATCCCCGCACACTCAGACAGTGCCTCTCTGTTCCTCCTGAGTGACTTGATCCTGCTTCCACATCCTGCATGCTTTCTTTTTGTGTCTGAGTTTTGTCATGGGCTCTTTTTCATCAGTGGTGCCCTCCTGCCACTTTTGCCTAACTTTCTTCTCAGACAAAGATGGACATTTTTGAGCTTGGAGGAGATGATTCTTCAAAATCAAACAGCTCTCCCAGACAACTGTTTTCTCTAGGCTGTCTTGCATGAGATTCTTCCACGGAGGCCCTGAACAGACCCTACACAGGTCAACATCTGTTCTCTTGAAGTCCAGGGTTTTCCTTATTCTGTGCTCCTAAAGAACTTTTTATTTAGTTTCAGTTAAAAGGGATCCAGTCTGTGCCCCCCAGGACTGCACTGCACTGTGAAACAAAGACATAATGGATATGACATAATTTGAAGGGAGGGATGAAACTGAATTTTTATCACTGTGGTCAGAGAGGTCAGTGAGTGGTGTGAGCCTTTTCCCTTGAAATGCTTCTTTTGTTATTTTTCCATTACTATATAAAGCAAAACAAAACAAACACCAAAACATAAACAGTCTAGAAATAAGGATAAGAAATAAATTTTCTCCTTTCCCATATCCACTAAGTTGCAGCACTACATCCCTTCTAAATAACATGAAATATACACAAAGGCAAGAAGAGTATTTCTGATTCCTTCCTCCCCGCTTCAACCAGACAGACCAAAATTAGGACCGAGGCATTTCCACATAATTTCTTACCAACCGTCAAATATATACTCCTTTAGCCCCTGCTTCTTGTAAATCCCATTTCTGGGAGTCTATACCTCTTCATTCACAGCACATGACACAAGAATACGAGTTCCACATGTGGCATCAGACCTCAACATTTAAGCACTGGAGTGCTGAGAGGTGCCTAGGTCACCTTCTGGATCTGGACTGGAGCACCTCAATAGATTTGATGATTTGAGGCAAAGTAATAAGAACATCCCCAGTAAACATTTCCAACAGATGGAACTGGGTAATGAAAAGCTGCATGCTAGGATGGTAAAGCCTTGAGTCACTTTATTGCAGCCAATTTACACAGTTCTGACTAGGTCCCAGCAGTTCATAAAATCTTGTAATCTGTTCATATGATATTTGGCAAATTTCCAAGCATTTTTGGCTCAAGAGTATTCAAATTGTCTTGTAATGAGGATGAATAAAAAATATTTTGTTTTCTTGAGAGGTTTCGTGAGAAACTTGGAAGCTTCTCTGGCCATCTCTCCAAAACACTTACAGATTTGCTGAGCCTTATATTACCTATATGTAAATTTTAGTGTAGCACTGGCTCCCTTTATCATTAGTCCCATCTGAATGATAAGGGTAATGTCTTCTTTACTAACAACATAATAATGCATGATAAAGATTGAGTTCAAACAGAGCTGGCTGGTAGAGGGTAAATTTGTTGCTTGCAGAAATATGCCATTTGGGTAACTATTTACATCTTCATTAAAACTCATTTAACAACCTTCCTCCCCCAGAAAAGCAAGGATAAAGAAAGGAAGCTAGAAAGGGACAGCCATCAGGAATGCAGAATAGTGCTACTTTTTAAAATAAAAAGGAGTGACCTTTCATCTGAAGAAATTACTTCATTTTGGAAATTGTCAACTTCTACATTCCTGAAACATTTCCTAGAGGAAAGTTAACATCTCCAAAAGTCTGAATTCTTGCATCTCTGAAATAAATGTTGTAGGCAAAATGCAGACTAATAGCCTACAACCTTCTCCTAGAATTAGTTGCCTAAACCATTCATCCTGGTTTAAATGTCCTGTGCAATAGCGTACTGAATAGGGCATTCACCTGATGGAGAGATTCAGGTTCCTAGCATCACTGATGTGATCCAGATTACTGTATGAAAGGCAGTACCACCATCAGTCATATTTTGAGATAAAAGTATCCATGACTGTTGTTTCTGTGCTGAATTCAATAACATTAGTATGAGCAAGTATGAGTAGTTCAAGATTTAATCATCACCTAAACGTTCACAACATGGACAAAGTCTGTCCATTTATTTCCACTTCCCCAGACAGTCTTGCTACTGTAATACACAGCTGAACCTGTGGAAAGTCATGTCCCTTAGACATGATACAATGGTCAGTTGTCACTTCGAGTTTCATTCAGTCTGCAGTTTCTCCGAGAACCAATAGCCCACATAGGCCAAGTAAAAGCCCATTGTTTTCTCCCCTTATTGCTGGATGGAGATCATCTGTCCATCTCCAACAGACCTCAAGTCCCAGTAGATCTCACTGGATCAGGGCTATCTTTCTGACAGTACCAACCTAGCTAAGAACTGGATTAGTGAGGCAGCATCCACATGTGACATCAGCAGTGTCCTGACATGAAACAGCAGTCCTGCACTGTGATTTAAATGTTTTATATGCCATGAAATGGTAGCAGACTGACTAAGACTAAAGTGCCTTTAACTGCTGCAAGCCAAACCAAAAAAATATGTGCATGGATATATAGCCTTGTCCCTAATCGAATAGCACTGAACCCAGCCAAAACTCATTTTGAGTCAAAAACTGTCAGCAGTTGGCCAAATGATGATGGTTCTGGTTCCCTATAAATATAATTCCTATAGTTTTATCTCAGAGTAATTGACATCCCATTGTGTGTGCTTCACAGGATGGCATGAACTGTGAACACTTGTAATGCTTATTGATACCATATGTTAATGCATAAGTGGATGGCCAAACAAAGACTAGGGAGTCTCATAAAATACAAAAAAAGTGTTGGTCAGAGATGATTTTGGCATCTTTCACAAAAAATTTCTCATGCTTGAGGACTGAGCTTGTCCTCTGGAAAAATACCCTACCATATGCGGAAGGTATCAGGCATGTTGCATCACAGTTTCCCTATAAAACAGCCCTTGACTTATAGAAACTGCAATAATCTGTAGAAGATGAACAAGAAGATGCCAAAAAATAAACAAGACATTAGCCAAGCTCCATCACAGAGATTTCTCCAAACAGATTTCTGATGTGGTCAGAATTGATTTCCCGCATTTGTTTAGATTAAACAAGCAATGTACCCATTTTCCTCTAAGAACTCTCAAGGCAGTAAGGAATATTTAGCTTCTACAAATCATACAGTAGAATTTCTAAGCTTCCTGATTATACTCATAATTGGAATAAAAACAAGGGTTTGGATGCACTGAGCAATTCAAAATACAAGTACTGCAAAATGTCAGTCAGCATCCAGTTCCGTTCAGTATCAAAATTCACCCACTTCAGACACTTCAGCACTTGGAATTCAAAAGGTGAACTTTTCACCAGACATAAAACATAGAACAGAATTCCATTACATATGCTTTCGTGAGTTGTCTCTTGGTGACATGGATGTTGATTACAAAACAAGAGAGCAGCTCTACCTCTAGCCCCATAAAGCACTCATAAAATAATTATTAAAAAACCCTTTAATCATCACTAATCCAATGCAATGGATTATATTTTTATTGCCTTATAACTTGGTCCAGTCTCTGTCTTATCTTCCCATTCAAGCTCAGTAGTAACACCTGCATCCCACTCACAAAGGT
>NW_010161605.1:0-31802 GCF_000695765.1 Mesitornis unicolor | reverse complement strand
CAGGAATAGTGTAGCTTGAATGGTACTTTGAGAGTCACTCTCCCCAAGCCATGTGAGGTGTCTGTGTTCATCAATGGACTCTATATCCAACTCATTCATGTTGGGGTCTTTGTTCACTGAGTACCCAGCCCCTTGAGCTAGAAGGCAGGGATGGGGAGCAGAATGAAGCCCCCACAAATCCAAAAGGAGATGACTAGTGATTTGCTCCACTGTTTAGACATCCACAAGTCTATGGGGCTAGACAGGATTCACTCAAAGGCACTGAGAGAGTTGTTGCAAGTGCTCACTAAGCCACTTTCCATCATTTAGCAGCAGTCATGGATGACCAGGGATGTACTAGTTGACCGAAGGCTCACAAATGTGACGCCCATCTACAAGAAGGACCATCTACAGGAAGGATCCAGGGAACCACAGATCTGTCAATCCTTGGTGCCAGGAAAAGCCATGGAGTAGATAATTTTGAGTGCCATCATGCAGCATGTGTGGGACAATCTGGGGAACAGGCCCAGTCAGTATGGGTTTATGAAAGGCAGATCCTACTTGATGAGTCTGATCTCCTGCTATGACAAGATGACTCGCTTCGTGAATGAGGGAAAAGCTGTGGATGTTGTTTACCTGGTGTTCCCCAGGGCTCAGTGCTGGGGCACTGAGCATTAATAATATCTTTATTAATGACCTGGACGAGGGAACCGAGTGCACCTTCAGTAAATTTGTGAAAGATGCTAAATTGGGTGGGCATGTTGATCTGCCTGAGGGTAGACAGGCTCTGCAGAGAGACCTGGACAGGCTAGAGAGATGGGCCAAGACCAATTGCATGAGGTTCAACAAGGCCAAGTACCAGGTCCTGCACTTGGATCACAACAACCCCATTCAGTGTTACAGGCTTTGGGATGAGTGGCTGGAAAGTTGCCTGGAGGAGAAGGACCTGAGGGTGCTGGCTGACAGTGTGTGCCCAGGTGGCCAAGAAGGACAACAGCATCCTGGCTTATATCAGAAACAGTGTGGCCAGCAGGAGCAGGGAAGTGATCATCTTCTCCCTGTACTCAGCACCAGTGAGGCTGCACCTCAAGTATGAACTGTGTTCAGTTTTGGGGCCCTCACTACAAGAAAGATGTTGAAGTGCTGGAGTGGGTGCAGAGGAGGGCAATGAAGCTTGTGAAGGGTCTGGAGCATAGGACTTACAATGAGCATTTGAGACAACTGGGGTTGTTTAGCCTGGAGAAAAGGAGGCTGAGGGGAGAGCTTATTGCCCTCTACAACTACCTGAAAGAAGGTTGTAGTGAGGTGGGGGTCAGTCTCTTCTCCTTGGTGATAGGGAGAACAAGGAGAAAAGGCCTCAAGTTGCAACAGAGGAGGTCTAGGTTGGACATTGAAAGAAACTGTTTCACTGAAAGGGTGATTAAATACTGGAATAGGCTTCCCAGGGAGGTGGTTGAATCATTGTCCCTGGAGGTGCTCAAAAGACACATTGACATGGTACGAAGGGATATGATTTAGCTGAAGATTTGGTAGTTAGGTTATGGTTGGACTTGATGATCTTAAAGATCTTTTCCAACCAAATGATTCTGTGATTCTATGATTCTTTGTATAGAGCCTTCTAAGGAACCAGGTTTGTCTCTCCTCCCAGGCTGATATATGAAAGAGAGAACCAAAAGGACACAAAGCTGGGAGATGTGTCTGCATATTCAAGCTCCTGTGCAACTTCTGAGCAATTGTTGCAAAAAATGTAAGGAAGGCCCAAAAGATGGCAAGCCATCAAAATTAAATCCATGTTAGGATAAAATACTTCATTCATTCCATCATTAAAATTTTCCACGACACGAAATCCCTTGAGCTCAGAGCATAAACTTTTAAAAAGGCAATGTTCCTGCTGGATCAGATGGAAAACTTAACACACTCACCATATAATGCCAGAACATGTAATATTTTCCATGAGGACTGCACATTTTTATATCAAGCCAAAAATACCTTAACTATATGTACCAAAGTTTCAAAAGTGACTAGTGATATGACAGAGATTTTATTTTCAGAAAGTCAGGTCATTCTAAGTGCATATCAGATTGAACACTCAGAAACCAACACTCCAGAAACATTCAAAAACTGTAGTGTTGGTTTTAAAGTGATACATTTTCTGAGTGTAACCCTTTGTCTCTATATATAATAAAAATTCTCCTATCAGTTGCTACGTAGTCAACCACTCACAGGCAACATCATGTTTTCCATATTCTATTCAGTATAAAGATAAGTGAATTGGGAAAAACAGGGAATCAGTTCCTTCTATGCTGTACCCTTCAAAATATATCCTTTTTTGTCTGAAAAAAAGATTAGGTTTTACCTGAAACAGAATGATGAGACACTGATTTCCATTTAATCCAGCCTTAATTTAAAAAAATTAAAAGTAAATCTTGAATTTCAAGACTGTGAGGGTAGGATTTTTTTTGCTGTTAATAGGCTGGAAGAGGTTATAACACATAGTCAAAGCAAGAGGTGGAGGAAAATCACACTATACATTTTGTAATTACACACACAGGCTTTATTATACTCATCACAGATACAGACATTATTTTTGGAACAAATCATTTGATGAGCTGTCCAGCATTTTATCCCTGACTCCAATCTAAATCCAAACTCTTTGCTAGAAACAACAAACTCAGAGACAGAGCTCTGAAAAGCTCCCACATTAAATTAAAGATTAAGCAAGAGTGTTGTAATTGTTTTAGCCTCTGCTAGATGGAAATTATTTTAATTTCATGTAATAAAGTCAAAATACCAAAAGAGATTGGTGTGAGCTGGAGTGTGAGTGCCACTCATTTCACTGTAAACATGATTTGTTTTTAACTTAACTATTCTAATGTCAAGTGTTGGAGAAACCAGGCATCAACCAGGCATTACAATCCAATGCTCAGTTTCTCCATTCCCAGAACTTTTAAACTCTATATATCAAAATATGAAAAAGGCAGTCTTTACTTCAGGATAAATGTGAAATCAGTACCAAGGGTAAGGGTAAGTGGTCAGGCACCATATCCCACTTTGTCTTTTATATACGAGATCTTATACAACATAGGCAAGGACTTGTGTGGCTGATCGAATTTTGTCTGCAATATGAGCATCACTGTCACGTTACTTCTGTAAGAAGGCCTTACAGGACCAGTAGGAAAAGACATGGCAGGTAGTTGTTGGTGCACACATGACTCTAGCTTGTGGCCCCTTGACTGTATATTCACAGTCTAGATTTCCACAAGCTGTACTGGGAAAAGTAGGCATAGAAGGCTGGAACTCACTAAAGCTTCCATTTTAATAGATCTTACATCAATGGGAAGCAGAGCCTTGGAAATTTATTTTCTGTCTCAGACTAATCACGTTTTAATATCAGTTTGATGCCTACCTAAAATTGGATTTGAAGTCCTAAACCTCTATACATGTTTGTATATACACATACACATGTAGCTCATGTGTTCAGCTAGCGGAGCCAGACTGTCCTAAGGGTATTCAGGTCCACGTCACCCATGTTTACAGAGGTAAAGTTTGCCTTTGCTACCAAAGCAGTGTCACTTTTGAGACTAATGAAACATTCAGAAGATGCAGGGAAAGAAAGTAGGAGGCTTCACACTATGTGGACCTGTGATGAGAATGTTCACTTGGAAGATGGAAGACCCTGGTTCTCCTAGGTATGACACTGCTGACAAAACTGCTAACATATCTGACAGTGAACAGTCATAGGACAAAGTACACATAAACAAAATACAATTAACTTGGGTAGCTGAGACCAGGGTCCCAGATCTCTCCCAGACGAGAAATTCTTGATGTGTCTGCCTGCAGGTCCACTACAAGTTTGTGTGGCTGAAGGGAAGAACGTCATTTAAGTAAGTTACATGTCCTGGGTGAGCCCAGAGGGTATAGGAGGTGCCTTGAGACAGTCATAGCAGGACAACTGTGAAATCTGCCTTTCAGGGTGGGAAATCTGAGTCCATGGATGAGGCCATCCACGGCAGGGTAAGGTTGCAGTAACTCTACAGGCCTGATGAGGCGCTAAGTGGAAAATGCTTGTAGCTCTTTGCTAGGGTTGATAAAGGAAAAAAAAAATCAAACCCACAAAATAGGACCATTTTTAACTCTCTGCTTTAAAAGATACTATATCACCCTAAAAGAAATCTAAGGCTTTGACCCATTCTATTTTAAAAACAAAGGCAGGAACAAAATAATTCTTTAAGACACCATGAGTATAAAAAAGGAATCTCTGCAAGCTAGCAATGAGGAGCAGCCTCCTAGATAAACTAGTGAGAAGTTTATTAATAGTCATTTACAGTAAGAGTCGACAATGTGGTAGGGAATAAATGACCTGGCATCAGGTGAGAGTGGGAATTGTCCAAATAACCTAGGAGGATCTTTTCATCTCTGATTGCCTTGTTTCTACAGAGATTACGGAGAAAGGTAAAATTAAACCTCTGACACAGTAGTTTATATACCAGTATATGAGATCCTAAAATCTGTGTTTCAAAAGAGCATAAACCATACAGAATTTCAGGCCAGCAAAATTTTGTTTCTGTTATAAGACAAAATACAAATATAAAGTACCTTATTCTGAAATGGTGCAGTACCACCAGAGTCACTTCCTTAAGAGTCCAACTGAGGAAAGAAGGACTTGACAAAATAAAATTCAAAATTCAAAAAGTCTGAGTTAATTGGTTTCTCTTGCCCCAAAGACACAACAGTTTTTATTCTGGGACCCCAAGATAAAGGATAACTAGAGGGAAGAATATTATCTTAAAGATATGTTGGAACCCATTTAAGAAGTAAATCAGCTTCTAGACCTAAATAATCCTGTGAAACATGAGCAGAGAAAGATTTCTAACATGAACACTCACTCCTCTAAATGCATACAACTAGCTGAGATAAATCTGCAACCAAACATGAAGCTGGTGCTCCAGACTTCATGGGGTTCACTTCCTCTAAGCTGAATGGGTAGTCTTCCAGAAATCACCATGAAGGAAACAGTAGGTTAAAATAAGAAAAAATGCTTTACAGTGGGGTTTTGCAAAACTTGCACTGTCTTGACTTTTAAAGGTCCCCTTTAGCACATATTTTTATATCTTCTTCCAGGGGCTTGCAGAACTATACTACCATTTTCAGAAGAAAGCACAACATGTTTTCTGACTTCTTCCCTTCTAAGTTAACAGATTCAGAGTAAAAACACTAATGTGGATGTCTAGTCAGGAATATGCCTCACTAGTACATCAATAAATATTTTTGGAATACTTTAAAATCCTCTGAAAAGTTACTTTAATTAAGAAAGTAAGAAAGATTGTAGAACTGTGAATTCTTCTCCTGATGAGTTATTCCTTGTGGTCAACACTAAAATCACTGTAAACTGATGAAATGTTTTAGTCCAAGATGTGAAAATAACAACAATTATTTTTTTAATGAACTACTAAAAAAATTCTATAAAGTAAAAGCACTGCTTACACAGCAGCTGATTTATATTTAATAGCACAGCTGAAAAACAAAAGACCTGTGCATCAGAGCCAAGCACCTTGGGTATGCGTGCTTTCAGAAGTGGAAAACTTTGGGTCCAATGTCTTGTGATCTCCACGAAATTTGATGTGCAAGCAACTAAGCTGACAGTAGCTGAGCATCAGACTCAGTGATCTTGGATGTCTGCAGAAAAAGCAGTCAGATCAGCAGTTTAGGGAGCCATATCAACAGTTTGTTTTCCTATCGCAATCTGTGACTTTACTCAGTCTGTCTTGGGAGATCAAAGAACTTGGGAGTAAGAAGAACACACAGCCTCCAGTTGATGCTGGGCCATGCAATAGCATGACTCTCTCTGCTTTTTACTCATACTGCTGTTCCTTCGATTTTGGTGCAACAGTAAATACAAGTGTATTTCATTTAGTGTTTAGAGTAATTGACGAATTATCTTAACCATGAGAACATAATTGTTGTCCCCAATAAAAAATGTGGAAACTTTGGAAATGTGATCCTATAACTCTTTGACTTATCTGTATCAAGCATGACCAAAGGCAAGTGAAACTTACGTAGGAGTACTTGCTGGCTTCTTGGGCTTTTGATTAGACTTTTATTTAAATATAAACATATGATTTTAGGATTCTCTGAAAACCTACAACTGAATTAGTTAATTAGTCACTCTTCCCCTAATTTACAGGGAAGTCATTGATGCTTAAACACAGTTTATGTTAGTCAACTCACTCCACACTAAAAGAACAACAGAAAACTTAAGGAAATATTTTAAAGGAATAAATTCGACATGAAGTCCTATTAGCTTGACTATTGTTGTTTAACCCCAGTCAGCAGCTAAGCTCCACACAGCCGCTCACTCACTCCCCACCCCAGTGGGATGGGGAGAGAGTTGGAAGTGTAAAAGTGAGAAAACTCATGAGTCAAGATAATGGCGTTTTAATAGGTGAAGCAAAAGCCACAGATGCAAGAAAAGCAAAATAAGGAATTCATTCATTACTTCTCATCGGCAAGAAATGTTTAGTTATCTCCAGGAAAGCAGGGCTTCATCATGTGTAACAGTTGACAGGGAACACAAATGTCGTAACTCTGACCATCCCTCCTTCCTCTTTCTTCCCTGCAGCTTTTCTTGCTGAGCATGCAGCCATACTGTATGGGAAATCCCTTTGCTCAACTAGGGTCAGCTGTGCCAGCTGTGTCCCCTCCCAGATTCTTGTGCACTCCCAGCCTACTTGGTGGCAGGGCAGTGTAAGAAGCAGAAAAGGCCTTGATGCTGTGTAAGCACCGCTCAGCAGTAACTGAAGCATCAGTATGTCATCAACACTGTTTTGGTCACAAATCCAAAACATAGCACCATACAAGCTACTATGAAGAAAATATACTCTATCCTAGCCCAAACCAGTATAATACACAAGATGGGGACAGAGCAGAAAGCAGAAATCTGTTGTATTTCCCAGAATCACAGAGCTGATGAGCCTGGAAGGCAGCTCTGGAGACTGTCCAGTACAAGCTTCTGTTCAAAGCAAGGTCAGCTACAGGAGGGAGCTCAGGGCCACGTCCCACTGGGTTTTGCATATCTCCAGGACAGAGGCTCCACAGCGTCTCTGCTTCAGTGTTGAACCACACTCACAGTAGAAAGTATTTTCTTGTACTTAACAGAATCTCCTGTAATTCAGCTTATGCCCATTGCCATTGCATAGGTACATTTGTTTGGATTGTGGTCTAGGAACAGCTGTGACCCCTCCAGCCAGTTGTAGATGACCTGAACTGCTACTAAGTCCATTAACTGCATCCAGTAGTGTTCAAGAAACATTGAAGGATGATTTGAAAGTTGCCCAAATGTAACTATTTATATTTTGTGCAGGAGGAAACTTGCTTTTCCAATATAAAAGTATTTATGTGATAAAATTCTATTGCAAGTCAAGAAAAGGAAAACAACAGCTTTCAGTCAAGATCTTCTTTTTCTCCATGTATCATATTTCTGTGGCTGGAAAATCACAAAGCTGAAGCTAAATTGTCTTAGAAAAAACATCTGTGGTGGGTAATTGTCAATCATTCTTAGTTGAAACTCTTTACTCCACTATGATTATATATATGTTTCCCAATCTTTTCTCTTTCACGTGAAATAAGTGACAAATTCTGTGACTGAACAGCAATATGGGAAACAATACTCACTTTTTACATTTATGTATTTTCTATGCATTTTGAGAAAACAAACACACTATCATATATGTCAGCATGGGAGTAACCATGTTACCAGTACTGAAGTTAGTTCTGGTTTGTCTGTTTTAACAAGGACTGTAGAATCAGACTAAACATGTATGTACATGGAAAAGCAAACAATTTCCTAACAGTGTCTTAGGAATCCAAGAAAAAATATAACTTCAGTCACCTCCCACTAAAAAAAAGGTGACTCTTTCCAGCAAATTCTCAATTGCTTGCTTTCTTGTAGCTGTAAGACTGAATCAATGCCGTTCCCACCACTTCCTTCTGAGGATGACACAGTGCACTTTCTTCAGATGACTTCTTGGTGGAAGTAGTGTTCTCTTTCATTCAGTTTCCTTTTTCTTTTGTTTTATTTGATCTCTTTTCTTCCTACTTGTACTACTATGAAGCATCTCTTTCTTTTGGTCTTTGAGGATATGTCTTTGCCAACATATAATCCATTATCAAAACTCCTTTAGCAAATATTTGTTCAAGCAACATATGTTAAATTGGAATCATCTTTGCTTATAAATCTGCTCCTTAAAAGGAAAAGTACAGATGCAGTGTGTTGTGAAAGCCAGGTAAGCAATGACTGTGGAACACTGAAAACTGGGAAGTTGGTATAGAAAACAGTTGTTATTGTTATGAATAACACCTAAAGTAAGAAGTTTTTTAATAATTTCCTACTTGGAAGATGTTATAGGTGTTTAGCCAATAAGATTTTTAAAAAATACAGATTATTAAATGGCAAAAGTCTTGAAAGTTGAGATACTTGTTTATTACTCTTTTCCCATTGTTTCTGATGGCTGATATTTCACTTTGCTTCGGGGCCCAGATGGCATAATGGTAGTGTGAGAATCCAAAAGAAGTGAAAAGTCTTGTCAAACAAGATCCTGATACCCTGAGTTTGGTCCTTTCTGCATCTATATCAGATACAACTTTCCTAATTAACCCTAACCAGTCCATTTTCAGGTTTCTTCAATTACTCTCCACAACTACTTTAACACATTAACTTCTGTGGCAAACTGTAGTAATACAGAGAAAAGTACAATCCTGAGAAGAGCAGACAAAAACGGAAGTCAGAAAAATTGTGTAATAATTTCGTACTGAGACACAAGCAATAGGGCAGTAACTTAATATTTCAGACTGATATATGTGTATAGTGGATGACAAGGATATTTCGGTAAGACACTTTGTGAGAAAGGATCCTTCTCACCCTAAGGGTCGTGGCAAGGCATGTGAAAAAGAGTAGATTTAGACTGGATGTTAGGAAGAAGTTCTTTACTGTGAGGGTGGTGAAACACTAGAACACATTGCCCAGGGCAGTTGTAGATGCCCCCTCCCTGGAAGTGTTCAAGGCCAGGTTGGACAGGGGTTTGAACAGCCTGGTCTGGTGGGAGGTGTCCTGTCCATGGTAGGACGTTGGACTAGATGAACTTTAAGGTCCCTTCCAACCTAAACCATTCTATGATCAATATGCGTGTCATAATGTCATATTTCAAAGGTCCACATGCTGATTTCAGATACGGATTTGCAGTCCTGGTGGTTCTGAACAGTACAACTAAAAGTCAAGTCCTGGCATATGTAAGTGTGGTACACACTAGATGAGATGACTTGGCTACCAGCTGCAAAGATTAAGGCACAGCTTTGATATGGGCTCAGATGTCAGCAGCAGGGTATGGTGGGAAGGTGTATGCTTTAAGGTCATGGCTTACATCTGGGTAACAGACTCTCCAATAAAGAATGAGCTTCTCCCTGCTTCTGTTCCACTTTGGGAGTGATGGAAATGGAAGATTATTAGCATATAAAAGAGTCTTCAAAGGAAATGCTGCCATCTTTGCCTCTGGATTGCAAATGCTCCTGTTCAAATTGCACATGTTAGCCTTACAATAAGAAACACTGTACAAAAGCCACAACATTGATCCATTTTCTTGCAGATAGTGCATATTTGTCCATGTCCCATGTCTAATTCTAGAATAATTTACAATAGATGAACTTGTCCAATAATTACAATAAAAAAGAGAAGTAAAAATGTTGGTTTGTTATTGATTGCCTCGTTCAAACTTCATTGCAGCCACTGTGAAATACACCAGGAATTAATTTAAACACAGCTGCACTTCTAGTTAGCTCACTTTAAAACACTGCAAAACCTAATACCTGTCCTGTGTTTTCATACAGCCTGTATGTACATGTACATCGGTGGGACAGCAAGAATGAATTTTCCTAATGTATGAAAGAAGTGCATTTCTTCCCATAAAACTTCACCAGTCAAGGCCAGTGAACACGGGGATGGAGGATATGTGGGAAGAACTATACAGTGAGAAGTTATCAAAGAAAGAAAATGAAACAGGGCTAAGAGGCTCGGTTTTGTATGATTCCTCTTCCTGTCACATGGCTCTCACTGTCCATGCAGGAGGGTTGTGCTAGGATGTCCCTGCAGGGAAGGAAGAGGCATCTATTAGAAGCTGATCAAACAGGTCCTTGGAGAGCAGATTTTCAGGGAGCAAAATACTGAAAAACTCTCCAAGGCATCACAAATTCCAGCCAACACTGTTGAACAGGCTATTTATGGTACACATTAAAATCCACCTCCCAGAATCTGCAGATTCATGGTAATGGACATCTGTGAGATTTTCACCCAGTAGTATTTTCAAGGGATTTGAAAATTGCATTCCTGACAACAGAGGCTTTCAGGTCACATCTGTACTTGTACACTGAGCAGCTACTTCTCTCTGATGCTGAGGTCAGCCAGTCAGACTCCACCCTACCCACCAAACCCTCTTAGCCTCCAAAACAGAGCTTTCACACTCAAAATAGGGATGAGAATGGTCCCCTGCCTGTGCTAGCTCTAAGACACACCCCGGTAGTGAGTGTGAATTGTCCCAGTGTGACAGCAACCAGACTAATGAGTTACCAGTATAGGCAATTGTGTCCCAGCAGCAGGGGACATGTCCTGACATTTTAAGCACCTTCAGAAAAGCAGCACAGAAAATGCCCCAGCAGATATAACCGAGCTTGACTGGCTTGCCAAGCTGGTTCCTCTTTAATTAGCTGCAATGTGATTTTATGAAATACTGAAGTGTACTAAATGCTATTAGTGTCGCTTTTCTACAAAATCTGGTGTCAAAAGCCCTTGAATGCTTACGCTCACTAGCAGGCAACACCCTCCCCCACTTGCAGACAAACACGTTATCCCTCTACCTCCAATTTCCTTCCTCTGGGTCAAGTCACTTCAAGGGTGGGAAGTTCAGGGAAGAGACGCACCCAGCTCCACGTCCCTTCTCCTGCTCTCTGCAGAGGAGCTTGTCTCCCCTCTGCTGTTTGGCAGAAGGTTATTCACCAGGATGTTAACATCTGTGTGGGCCTCACACTGGGAACTACCCTGAGGGCTTCACATCAGCAGCTCAGGGCTTTGGTCCCTGGCATCTGAGCTCCTCCGGCTTGAGTACTGCCCACCAAGAAAGCAGCCCTTTACCCCAGATGGGCCCTCCAAGAGGGTGGCCCACCCTGTTGAAGGCAAGAGAAGGTCAAACAATTTGAAATGTGGCCAGAGAAGACTAGTGAGAGCCTTGTCCTGCCAGAATATCTGCACAGGTGTGTCCCCCCAGCTTTGCTTGGCACTCTTAGCTCTCTGCACTCCTGAAAAGTCATGGATGAGCAGCTCATTTTCCATAGCAATGGAGAGCAACAAGGCCCTCCAGAGAACCAGCTGGCCTGATTTCACTAGCTACTTGGAGGGGAAAAATGGATTTTGCCCTAAAAACTCTGTTTTCCTCCACTAACTATAAGCAGCCCCCAGAGGAGTGTTATAGGCACCATGCAGAAAATTCACACACTTTCTACTTGGAAATCCGCCTGCTTTGAAAATGTGAGCATAGATTACAGGGACCACTGTGACCACCCGATCTGACCTGTTCCTTCATAATCTGTTAACCTGAGAAATTCTTTTAGAAAAACAACTCCTTTGATCTTAAAAAATCCCTAATTTCACTGACTCTGCTGACTAACACCCGCACTGTTAAATATGTTTAGAGCAGTCCTGAATTTTTATCCCCAACTTTCTATCTCATAATTTTATCTAACAGACTGAGCAACACGTAATCAATGTGTTTTTTTCCCCCTAGTGTCAGCATTTATAAATCGTGGTGAGGTCACTCCTGTCCCTCTCCCTTGAGGTCCTGGGTGCTTCCATCTATAGGTCATGTTTGTCAAGGGTCATTAATAAATCTCAGCAAATAACCAACATATTGATATTGCTTGGAGAACTGATTAGTGAATTTTTCAAAATATTACATGGTATTTATTATTTTTATTACACATCCATCATTATAGGATACTGACTTGTTTAATAGTCCTAATTTATTCAGGCAAGGGAAAGCAGAGTGTACTGAACTGAGATTCTCAGCCTGTTCCTACCACCTCTCCCCTAATAACAGTTTACTGAATGTTAATTCCAAGTGACCTGCAAGAGAGAGGTAAATTAAATACCAGCTTAATGACATGAAAATTTTCAGAAGGCCACTGTGTACCTTAGCAATGAATGCACACTTTCATTAATAGAGAGGCTGCCACATTTAAATCTAAATTTAGAGAGGTGGTGTATTTTTCCTACAAAGTATGAGTTGATCTCTACTCTGGAAACAGACAGTTGGTTCTGAGGAATAAATATCTATCACTTTCCACCATTACTAATTTTCAAGGGTATTGCAGCTGTTTTCATGGAGTTAAAGAGGATGTGACCTCTGTTGATCTCTGTGGTCCACTTTGAAGTGCATTGGTGGCCAGTTATTACTGTTTACATGTATTTATATGGTTTGAGGGCTAAAGGGAAAGAAAGTCCTTTTAGTACTAGCTGCTCTGCAAATAAAAATGAAGGGTGGTTCAGAGGGTGAGCCTGGAGTCCAGGAATGGCATCAGAATCTGATGCTTTGCAAGGTTCCTAAAAAGAGACAACAAACTAATAATATTATTCTAACAGTACTTTCATGCATATTTATTTTAGTTACTTACAGACTAATTTTAGCAACAGTGAAGGAAAAGTTTCAAAGACAAAAAGGTCAGGTAGACACCCTGCCATGAAGGAAAGCCTATGTAAGTCATGTGCCAAATTTCTTTCTTGTCTTCAAATTTTTTTTCCCCACAGCTCTACAGGAGTCACATTGCTTCCCCAGGAGAACAGTCACATCTGAAGTGAAATGCTGATACTGTTTAACACTTGATCCATCACACACATTATGTATGAACAAGAAGTTAGTAATAGAAAGCAATTAAAACTACAAAAAGATTTGAATTAGCAGAAAATAATTAATCCAAGAGTCATATGGATTGGAAGCAGGACCTCTTTTCTCTGCCAATGCTGGCTGGTTTCCTAAATTACATTTTTCCAGACATTTGTCCAGGCTACCTTCATAAGTTACCAGAATTTGTGACTCTCAGAAACCCTAAAATCATCTCAAGATTAGCACAAATTTCAGAATTTTTTTCCACATCAGTCAGTAAATTCTACCTATGGCAATTTCCATGGGCAAGGGAGGATGGTCCTCCTGAACTTGTCCTAGAGCAGGACAGTCTTACAGCTCACTTGGAGCTGGATCAGTCAATTTCCTGGGATCTGAGCTTACAGAAGACACTTTTAAAACCTTTCTAAGTACCTAGTCTGCATCTCTGAATGGCTAATAACCTTCAAAAGGTGCTTAGATGTGTTAGTGTTCCTGTGTTCATCCCAACTGATTTCAACAATTGTGACCAACGGTGAGGGAAGCATAGCAAGAAGGCAATTAATCCCATCAAGAGTAGTCGTCTACGCTATAAGGAAGTGGATGCTCCTCAGAAAAGCCTTTGACTTTCCATATGAAGGGTGGAAAACCAGCTAAGCCTTGAAGCCTCATTTTCAGGTGGCTGAATACAGCTGAGGTGCCTCTATGTCAGCTTCCCCACCAGTAAAACAGAGATAACCTTCCTCTTCAAGGACGAAACTCATACATATAATGAAAAACTCCAGCACATAAAATAAAAAATTGCTGCTGCTATGTGACTATGCTGATATAGGGTCAGACACACAGATGACAGTCCAAGCAGCAGATCAGTAGCCATTGCAGCTGCTGCAGAAGCACCTTTAGTAACGCTGCTGCTCACAAAGCAGTGCACAGGAGCCTGACAAAACATTGGACTTTTAAACACCTCCTTGTCATAACCATCGTCCCTCTAGTGTTGGTTTTCACTTTGTTACAGGACAGTCAGCATGGCCCTGCCAGTTGTCACGGTATCTCACCTGGGTCACCAATATGTGGGCACCAGCATCTCTGGCTGGCAGCCTCTCAAAGGCAGCTGTCCGCTGCAAAATGGGATTCATTAAGTGAGTTGTCCAAGTGGTCTGGAACACATTAAAGTAAAAAGAAACAATGCTGTACAATGAATTTTCATTGACTGAAATGTGTTACAGTGCTTATCAGTTATTTGTGTAAGCTGGCTCTGCAGTAATATCAAGCTGATAACAATTTGCAGCTCCATTAACCATGGTCAGGCAGCAGAAAAAGCAGGCATGCTGAAAAAAGGCAGCAACACAGGAACAAGGAATTCCTGGCTTTAAAAAAAGCCATTTACATGTTAAGTGAATTGCTTTTGTTGAGTGGATATGTGTAATAAAGGTAGTGCTTTCTCTTGCAGATAAAAAGACTCCTCTGGATATTGGAGCCTTCTGTTTACTCATCCAATGAACATGATCTGTAGGAGCCTTGCCAATGAAGGGCAACATTGCTCTCTTTCCCATTTCAAGGGAGCAACATACCGTCACTTGCACTTTTAAAGTCTTATTTATTGGTTCCCAGGACTGTTTCTTTGTATCTGAAAAGAGGGAAATATTGTAAACAGTTCCTACTTCAAAGAGTTTAAAAGTTAAGATCATATATAGTATGATGAAAGATCACATATAACAATGAGGTGGAAGTGGAAAATGAAAGAATAAAGTCATATGTGTACTTCAGGAGAAATATCTTCACGTTGTGACTCAACCACATTGTTTGGCTGGCTATCACACAAACTAGGACACAGGAAGTTCAACTTAAACATAAGGAAAAACATCTTTACTGTGAGGGTAACAAAGCACTGGAACAGGCTGCCCAGAAAGGTTGCAGAGTCTCCTTCTCTGGAGACATTCAAAACCCGCCTGGATGTGTTCCTGTGTGATCTTCTCTGGGTGATCCTGCTCTGGCAGGGGCGTTGGACTGGATGATCTTCAGAGGTCCCTTCCAACTCCTACCGCTCTGTGATTCTGTGTTTCTGTGATTCCTATATTTGCCTGAGATGAAGAAGACATGGTTTCAAATCCTAGGCGGGAGCCAGTCTGGTCTCAAGAGATAGATTATATGGTCATCACTTCACCATGAAGGTCCTGGGAGATTTTTCTTAATGGGAATGGGAATTCACAAGTGAGGTTCTTGGGGCAGAAAAAAACATTCCACCATGGGACTAGACAGGGCTTGGCTGTCCCTTTAAGCACCGTGAAAAGAACAGGAGGTGACAAAACAGACTAAGCTAAGTGAACAGATGAGTGAAGAGTTATGGAAGGCTGAAACAGGACAACTGCAAGGAAAGCTCTACAGGGGTGGAGTATGCTATGGACAGACTGCTGTCTGACGAGATATAGGCAAGTTTGTTTACACAAATTGAAGGGAGCGATGCTGGAGACCTGATGCTGATTCTCTTCACCTGACTCATATGGCTATTTACACACCTTTACATTATTATTCCTACTCCTAAACAAATTTTGCTAGAACCTCTGAGACAACAGCACAAAGCTGCAATCCAACACTGCTCAACATAGAGCTGTTAGATCCTGAAGACTTCACCTTCTTCTCATGAGGCCTGGGATTTTCCTATTAACTGCAGGCAACTCAGTCTAAGCTAATTATAAGGTCTATTCAAAACCAGTGAAGAAATAGGCACTTCCAGATGACTTACCCTGCTGTGAGGCAGATACTTAATGACACATGGATGATGGCCAGCTGCTAGCATAGCTGTTAACAGATATTCCTGGCTTCTTCTCATCCTTCCTGTCACCTTGCAGGTCTTGATAAATCATAAAGGCATTTGAGCACCCAAGATGAGTTCAGACATGAAGTCCCAGTATTTGTCTTCATCGGCTGCCAGTAGTGGATGCCTAGCAAACACTGTAAGGACACTGCTAGAATAAAATTATATTTCCCCAGTATATTCACCAGACTTCAACGATTTATGGCTCATTAACTTTCTGAGCCAAAGATGGCATCTCTGTACTGAAGAGATTGCCATAGATTTTTCTGCCAGGAGTTTATTCAGTCACCTGTTAACTCATACAACCTTTTTCTAATTATAGTGCCCTGCAGCACAGCCTTAGCATCACATCGTATGAAGAAATACCCACTTTTAAAAAATTTTGAACCAGACTTCTACTAGTTTCATTTGATACCCTCTACTGATCATGTTATGAGAAATCATTTCATATTGCCATTCTTCACATTTCATGATTTTATCTAGTGAAACAAAAGAAGGAGAGGGAATTAGAAACTATACAGTGTATTCAAGATGAGGGCACATCATGGATTTTTACAAAGGCATAATGATGTCGGTTTTGTTCCTTAATCCATGCTAAAAAAAACCCTATATTTGATTTTCTCGTTTGACTACTGCTTTGAGTATGTAAGATTGGCTGCGATAACCAGAATCTCATTTTTGCATGGCAATAGTAGTTCAAAGTTCATCACTGGATATATAAATACAAGATTGTTTTTCCTTTGTGTGTCACTTTATATTACATGGAATTTCATCTGTCATTTCATCACCCAGTAATTTAGTACCATGAGATCCTTCTGTAACTCTTTGTAGCTGTTCCCATCAGCAAATTGTCATATCATCCCCTTTCCAGATCTTTATTAAATATATTGGACAGGATCAACCCTAACATAAGTAACACAAGTCTTTGATTAGCTGTAAGGGATGACCATAAATGTAGATGTATATTTGCAGAAATATATCATCAAACTTCCACACTAGCAGGCCTACTGCCTTGGAAATCCCCTGGATATCCCATAAAATGACAGATTTAACTCTAGAAACAAAAATATCTGTGTCAAATAGGTAAAAAATTGTTCATGTTGACCCAAGAGAGAAATTTCTTTAGCTATGAGAGTTAGAGAACTGTATTATGTGTTCTGAATTGATTCAAACTCCCTATTTCTGATGTCCATCTACAGTAGATTTTCCTTAGTTGGTTCTACGGAGAATCCAGATACCCTGTTGAGAGTCACCAGGCTTTTTCTGGTTGAACATTTATGATTTAACAATTTTTAGTCGGCTTTACGTATGTACTCATCCAGTTTTACAATACTGCACACTTCACAGTCAAATTGGATTTCTAAATGATCCTTGCTATAAGGGGCAAAACTTGCATTAAGCATTATTAGCTCTAATAAAATTTAATATGGAAAGAGGAAAGATTTCCAATCTGACTGTTAAATTCAAGTGAGCAAAAGTCATTATGGCACATGGCCCTTGTCTTTTAACAAGTCACAGTTTTCAATGATTTCAGATGTCATTCATGCATGAAAAGCAGATACATTTAAATTCCTGCTTCATTTGATGTTATGTGATATTTTTTACTGTAGTTCTGCCAATATTCTTCTAACTTCACTTAAAACATATTTGGCTCATATTTCCCTTACAGAAACTACTGACTGTGTAGTAAGCGTGAAAAATGCTGAATGGTTGGATGGGCAGAAGTCACAAAATATTGCAGTCTTGAGGTATCTGGGGAATTACGAAAAACTTTCAGTATTTGAGAGACTCCTAGTTCAGGAAAAATTGTCACAAAGTTAGTTGATGGATGGATAAATGAATGAATAACTGAGAGGAATGCAAGGTCTTCTGTAGATCTAATGGTTAAATGAAGATCAGTGTCCAGAACTGAAGCAAAGAGGGTTCAACATTTGTCCTGCCACGAGATCTTATCAAGAAGACAAGGAGACGGAAGTGTTTAGACTAGTCAGCTAATGTGTTAACCCCAAACATGTTGGCATTTGGAATGCAAAAAAGGGCACAACATAATTTAATGTAACAACTCACTAAATGAAAATAAAACATCCAAATGAAGCTCTGAGAATAGCATGATGGTAACAGAGGTGCCCTTCAGCGCTTACTGGGACCACTGAAACAGAACGTCCATGTTTGGAGCAAGGCAAAACTGTACACTAAAACTCATTTAACTACCTTCTCAGTTATACCATTATCTGTAAATAATTTCTTATTTCAGATCTGTGACACATTATTCACCAAATATAAGGCACCAGGATGACTTCTTGACACAGGCAATGTTTCCAAATGTTTAGCTTCTACTATCAATTTAAATACAAAATTAAAATGCTTTCTACTGTAAGGTTTAATCTAAACTGATTCCATAGACATTCTTTTAACTGCAAAATCCAGTTTTGAAGATTAGCTGTCCACACTAATCTCGGAGTGCCTGATCATTTCACCTGTCCTATAGTGGTTATCCTCTCATGTCACTGCAGTGAAGAAAAACAAAAATCAGTGCAAACTACAGAAAAGTAACTGTTATCACTGTATGGTACATGGTAGGAAGTACCATGTACATCAAATATTAATAGAAACACACTATTGGAATGAGTTGCCCCACCTAGGAGTTCTTACTGAAAAAGTTATTTGTATCAGTGGTTTCCAAATTCTGGTCTATGGAAAATGTGTGTTTCATGAGTAGTAAGTGATCCATACCTGGCTTTCAAATCATGCTGAGTAGCAGATCAGTTCCTGTCAGTTTGCAGAGCTTCCCACAGATCCACAAAGTGTTATAATTGCTGTTCGGGACCATTGCATCTTCATGTTTTAAAAGATGGTGATGTTTCCTCCAGGCAACAGAAGGCTTGCTGACATAAGAACATAAAAGGCTATTGAAAACAAGCAGGGAATCAAATGTTCTCTGTATCTAGTATGGTCAGAGAAAAAAAAGGAGGGGGTAAATTAAGGCTAAATATTAAAGAAAACTTTCTCATGTTAAGCACAATACCAGAATAAGCTGCCTTCGGAGACTGTAGACTATCAACAGGTGAAGTCTTTCATCACAGGACTGGAAAACATCTGTCAGGAATGATACAGGTTCAGCTGATCCTGACACTAAGGAAAAGAGGGATACTAGGAAAGCCCTCATGATACCTTACAACTGTCTCCATTTCTTTAGACAGTTTTAAAAAAAATAAATCAATCACCAACCAACTGCTAAACCTTTCTTTTAAATAGTTTCCTTCCCTTTTCTATGGATGAGAATCTTCACCTGGGTCGGGGCAATCCCAAGCACAAATACAGGCTGGGCAATGAGTGGATTGAGAGCAGCCCTGTGAAGAGGGTCTTGGGGGTACTGGCGGATTAAAAGCTGGGCATGCACTGGCAACATGTGCTTGCAGACCAGTCGCATCCTGGACTGCATCAAAAGAAATGTGGCCAGCAAGTCAAAGGAGGTGATTCTCTCATTCTACTCTGCTCCTGTGAGACGTCACCTGCAGTACTGCGTCCAGCACTGGAGCCTCCAACATAAGAAGGAGATGGATCTGTTAGAGCAGGTCCAGAGGAAGTCCACAAAGATGATCAGGGGGCTGGAACAGCCTTCCAGTACCTGAAGGAGGCCTACAGAAAATATGGGGAGGAACTCTTTATCAGGTTGTATAGTGATAGGACAAGGAGTAAGGGTTTTAAACTGAAAAAGAGTACATTTATACTATTAGGCAGAAATCCTTTACTGTGGAACAGGTTTCCCAGGGAAGATGTAGGTACCACCTCCCTGAAAGTGTTCAAGGCCAGGTTGGATGGGGTTTTGAGAAACCTGGGCTGGTGGGAGGTGTCCCTGCCCATGGCAGGGGGGTTGGATTAGATGATCTTTGAGGTCTCCTCCAGCCCAAACCATTCTGTGATTCTATTACTCTCTGTTTTTCACTATTTCTGTGCTGCTGAGAATAGATAGAATTCAGCAAAATAAAAAAATCTGTTGTATTTCAGAAGGGTCCACTATTTATTTGCTTCTGACATTGCCTAGACTCCAAAACCCATTAGTGCTAAATCAACCACACTGATTTAATAACTAACAGCAGTATTTCTTGCCAAATAATGTGCTCTGATTCTTTTTTTTCCTCCCTTCTGTTGGAAGCAGAGCACACAAAATAAGAGGTAGAAGTTAGAGGCGCTCACTACCCCTATCAAAGGGAGAGAAAGAAGGAATATGCCTATCTGCAGAAGGATGATAACCTTCCACAGATATCCTGAGCATTTTCCTATCCTAGAAGAGAGCTTTCCCTAGCCCTCCAGTTGTGCTGACACCATGCACATCTCCCAGCCCTCATCCTTGCCTCCAACTGCAGAGCGGCAGGCAAAGCTGCCTTCCATGGTGAGTTAATTGAGGAGGAAAGGGCTCATTAGAGTTCACTTTCTGAACTCACATTCATGAGGAGAGAGTTTCCAAGTGACTCCTTGCAAGCAGTCAGTCTCTGACAGCAATTACATTATGAGTTTTGACTGAGTAAACAGTGAGGAAGATTTCTGGTGTGCCACAAATTTGGAACATGAAGATAAAACACACCGGCTGAGAGGACTGAAAGGGAAACAGATGTAACTGAGAAGAAGCCTGCAGTAGTTTCCCTGATATGTGGTAAATTCGTACATACACACACACACACATATGTGTGTAATATAGAAATGTATTTAGACATATATACATATACACACATATCCATGTATATACAAACTTATATGGATATATGTGTATATATTCTTATATACACATATCTCCTATATATGTGTGTAAGTAAATATACTTATATACATACAGCTCATGATTCTTCTGGAAATATTTTCCACTAATGCTTCTTTCAGAAAGTAATTGCTTTGCATTACATGATACTAGGTTTATTTGATTGGTATATTCAGACTGATAAAGCTGGGTGTACTGTCCTTCACCTTGGGCATCCACATAAGAGTAGACATAATTCTAGACATTATTCATCGTAGGCATGAGTTGCAAAGTCAAAAATGATTCATGATGGCACCAGCATGGAGACTTGCATACACAGTCTCACTCTATCTTTTCCACACATTATCAAAGCGGAGACGATAGAGCTGGAAGCTGTGTAGGGGCCTATCAGAGCAGGCGGGACACAGCCTCCAGCCCTCTGGAGATTCTTGGCTGAGGTGGAGTCCGTAGGAAGCCCCAGGCTTGTTTCTGTGAATCACAGCAACTGAAGATTGTTTCAGTTTGACCCTCATACAGCTGAGTCTCAGCTGCAGCTCTGAAACTGTTGCAGGAAAAGAATTTCCTTGAACCTCGTGTCTGCTTGGATACATCAACCAGACTAGGGCTTTCTGAGTGATTTTGCGGAATTTACAACCTTCCACCATGGACCAGAACCCTGCTGTGATGGATACTGATTTCTCTGTACATTTTTATGTAGCGTAATCCCAAGATGAGAACGCCAAAACCGTAGTCTGGATGTAAGTTTTCAGTTGATAGAACTTACACTGTCAGTTTTACGGAATATTGATTTGTGGTCTGAATGCTTACAAACGAATACACTTACAAATAAACATGTTTAGGAGGTACTAGCACAATTTGCACAAGGTTTATAACTTATTTCACATGCTGTTTATTTACAGAAATGTAAAACTAATATAAAATACAAAAAAATTACAAAGCACATATTGCACTCCAGGCTTCCTGGTGTGTATTCATAATGCTTTACCCAGAGGTACACTACAGTTCTGTCATAGACAGGCTGTGGTTTTAATAAGGTTTTTTTGTTAACTGAGGAGGGCTAAATATGGGGGTTTGTAACAAACAAACAAAAGCAAGAAAATACAAAAGTCAAGAGCAGCAAACTTTCCTGAAGCTAGGTGCACGTTAGGATCTAATATCATGGTAAAAATATTGCATGCAGTAAACAAAACTTTGATCCTTGCCAGTTGTGGGACTGTCAATTCCAGATCAAGGATGAAAAGGAGCCTTTTGCCTTTCCAGAAACTGAAAACCGTCTGTTTCTATCTGACTGACTAATTTTTGTCTGTTTCCGTGGTTATAAGAAGATAACATGCATGCACTCTACTGGGTCATTTTTGGCAAAAGAAAATATCCCCATAGTAGTCCGTCTCCCTCCCCTTCTGCAGACCAGAGGAATTGGGAAGGAAAACCCAGACTCTACAAGGAGTCTATCTCCCCTCAGTGCACAGAGAGGAGAAGACATGCTTTCAGAGCACACAAATCTCCGGCATGTTTGTGTTTCATGAAAAGAGTCTGCATGTACAGAAGCTTGTAACCAAGGATGAGGAGATTGCAGCCTGATGGTCCTGCCAAAGCACTTGAAGATGTGGAAGCACCAAGGGTTGTATATAGGAGGGGCAGACTCGCGTGAGCTGAGAGACACCCGTTCATATGGAAAGGGGAAGGGTAACACAGCCAATGCTCAAGTAAATGAGAGCTGTATTTGCTTACTGTTTGCATGGGAACCCAAGTGCAGTTGCTATGCAACCCCATCTCCTGTCAAAAGGGCAGCACTTGACATCCTTACCTCACAAAGTTCAGGCTGAGGATTGAGCCCACACCCTTATCTCTCCACTTTCCTGTAGTTATCATTATTGAGATTCTCTCTGTGTGTTTCCAGAGTGCTTGGCTGTATTCAAGAGAGATGTACAAGGACAGACCCTTCCAGGTCTCCTCAGTTCATGCCTTCTGTCTGCCAAAGCTGAAATGCTCCCCGTTTCTCACCCCATGAGGATTTCCATCCTCTTGTTTGGCCATCTGCCACATTTTCCCAGCAGTGAGGGAGAGATTCTACAAAAAACGAAAGTACATAAAAGCCTTTGTGTTGTAAAAAAACCCTAGATATAAATACACAATATTTCAATTCACTCTTTAGTTTAAATATGTTCTGGAATAATTCAAAATTAATTTGAAAAGAACAGGGTGCTTAGTGAGAAAAGAAAAAAAATGAACAGAAATTGAGGTTATTTGAAATATTTTGCTAAATTTTAGGTTAGACCATTTGTTTCGAGGCATTTTCCTTGCTGAAAGGAAAAATTACAAAACTGAGATCTACCTTCACAAGCAGGCTTATACACCATTCTCCAGCTGGGAGAGGAACTTCTCCCTTGTTGCTTGGAACTAACAAACTACCAGGAAGGGCAGTTGCCCAGGAAGTCACCTCACTCTTTGGCTTCCTTAGACTCAAGAAGTGGCCAGTTCCTCATTCCTGGGCTCTAGCAGCATTTTGGGGTATGGTTTTCCTGCACGCTAGAAAGAAGAAACAGAAGGGAGAGAAAACCATTCTTCCTGAACCCTGATTTAGGAAATGGTGCCTGCTTTGAACCTTGACTGACCCAACAAGGCTTTCCATTTCCAAATGCTTCAATGAACTGTGTTGTTTGTTTTTTTTTTCTCCAGATAGTTTCAAACACAGTATTAATCAGATTAGGTGCATTCCCAAGCCTTTCAACCTTCCCAGAGCTATGTGTCTTTGATACATTAAAGACTTACGAGAAGTACATTTAAAAAAAAAAAGGAATAAAAAAAAATTAGGAATGGCCCACTTAAGCCAAACAGAACTTAATAAATGTACAGCAACCTAACTTCTGTCCTTTTCTTATTAGTTTTGCATTTCACAGTCTTAATAATACAAACTTCTTAATACGTTGAGAGTTTTCATGTGCTTTCCTATAGAAAAAAACTAAAGGAATCTCCTGAAAAATCACTGTGTAGAATCATACCAACATTTCCATTAAATATCAGCTGTGTTGGCACAACTGGATCCACGGGATAGCTCTTCTTTTTACCTACAGAACATTCACATGAAGGTCATGCCTCCATTTTTGCTTTCAGAAGAACATCACTAAACATTTTACAAGACTGTGGCTTGCTGGCCAAATCTGTCTGATTGTCGGGGAAGGAAAAAAGACAGAGTAAGATTTTTGCAGAAGCAAGTCTGGCTGAAGTTTCTGTAGCTTCACATTGGTGTGAATTATTGCTTCCTGTTGCCCAGAATAATCTTTTACTGTACTTCTTCAGCATGGCCTTCGTTAGGAATAATGCTGTGAAAAGATATACCCCGAGTTCTATTACAGTCTCAAGTCATGAAACAAGAAGGGAAAATGTTAGAAGCGCAGAATTAAACCAAGAAATGTTTGTGAGGGTTTTATTTATTTCTTTCTTGTTCCAACTCTGTCTCCCTTTATGTGGTTATGCATACATGCAGATATATGCATAGCTATATCTGTCTACATATATATATGCATAAGCACACATACATCATTTTGCCCTCTGTATAAGTCTGTACTCTGTGCTATGTGTATGATAAACCAATCAATGAAGATATGAATACCAGCAATACCTGATTTCTTATTCCATGCTCTTAATAGTTAAATCATGAACCCTGCATTTTTGAACAAACTAAAACAGAAACAGCAAAAATCTGGCAACTGAACAATTCAGAAAGTTCTAACCTTCAATAGCTAACACCTCTTTCTCAGCTGAGTGGTGGTCTGCTATCAGTGGCTATGTGCTTTTCCTGTATCCCCTTCCCTCACATGGCAGAGGAGTGAGCTTCCAGGAAAACCAAACAGGACCAGAAGAAGGCTGATCCTGAGCGCTCCTCACCCAGGCAGCACCAAGCCTGTCATTCCAGCAAGCCTTGCTTTGCTGCTGGTGTTCAAGGCAGTGCATGAGGGAGCAGAGCAGTGTAGACAGGAGGACCAGTGTAAGAAAGGAGGGTGCTCTCACAGAGCAGTGAGAAAAAGCTTGTGAAGAGTGAGAGGGCAGAAAGAGACAAACACAAGACTCTGTATCAGTCTGATTTTTCTTCAGAGCCTGAATAACAGCTTCCCTTCCCACAAATTTTAGCTAGGTATTTATGTAGGCAGCACTTCAACACTTCTCACTTTCCTGTTTGTTATAGGTGCATTAAAACACTGGGTACAATAACCGCAAGAATTTCCATTTGAGCTGGCTTGCACCATATTTTCTTTCCTTCCTAGTTCTTCCAGTTCTTTTTTGCCTAAGTAATTGTCAGTGCATATGATGACATTAGAGCTATAGCATTATGTTCTAAGTAGGAGCTACACTGCAAAGCTAAAATCCATCCTTTGAATCTTACAAATAATGCAATTTGTTTTTCAAGCCATGGTCCATTTGTCTTTTCTACTTCAGTCCTCTCACATTACTTTCAAGTCCTAGTAGGAAGGAGCAGATATAAACACAGTGAGACTTATTTCTTGTATTATCGCCCAAGCCGGCATGTATTTTAGCTGCATTCCTCCACAACTGGCCTTCTGTTTAAGTAATCTCTAGAGAGGTATCTGACTGCATGCTCTCGACTGATACTATGGGTTGAGGTACTGCTATAGGAAGGAAGATTCCTCCTATAGCTCCTGAAGATAAGAATAATAAATTCAGCCTTTTAGAAGCTGAGAATTCACTGTAACAAGCCTGGATATGAAAAAGGTATGTTCACTGGTAAAACACAAAATAGGTTTTAATTGCAACTTAAAGATTTCCATTTCCTTCTTTTTTTTTCCTACAGTATTTTTCTAATCAAAAGCTACAGCAAATATTATAGTTTTTCTAAAATAACACTGTTATAACAGAAAGTTTGTCTGGAAAGGGACATTGTGGTTTGACACCACTGGCCACCGCTTGTACAACTCAATGGCCCTCTGAGTTTATTTGAAGCGTCTGGTCATTGCTGCAGTACAAACAGAACATGCTTATGAGTGAAAGTGGGCACCTGTCTGAAGTAGTGTCCCCACCCCTGAGCGAAGTAGTAGTATCCTCTAAGATCACATACGTAGGAGAATATCTGCACACTGTGAGTAAATAGAAGTAGTCCAACACAATGTTAACAAACCTAGAAAATTATAAATTCCACACCAAATTTACCTAAAGCTGCCCCAGGACTTTGAATTTCATTGCCAGTGCTCAGTCCAGTTGGTCCACGATGTTCACCTTCTAAGAGGTGCTGTGGATCTTTTCTGCTGTATTTGACAAGATGAGTGATGGATAGGACAGCATTGCTATGATGTGAGTCTGAATAAAATTGAAACAACACCTGATAACACTCACGGAGGCAGGTCACAGTGGCTCTGTCTACACTTCTGTACACATCCCATCCCCAAGAGTCATCTCTGCATATCAAGCCAATACTATGTCCACATGGCACAGCACCTGCGCCTCTGCTTTGGAGAAATGTCACAGTGGAGTGGAAGAAGAAATCACTTCAAATTGTTTAAAACAAGGTGGGACAGTAAGGTGAGTGTACCCTGATGGGAGCTCAGAGGAGCAGATGAGAGTGCAGACCCTGTGGGGAGTGCTTAAAGTTTGCACAGTGTGAAGGGAGCCCAGATGTGACCTCCATAGTCTACTGAAAATGGGCATCTGGAGAAGCACTCCCCAGAAGCAAATCTGCGTTTTGTTTTGGAGAAGGATGGTTGACTGTAGGGAAAGGAAGCTGGGGAATGAACTAACATTTGGGCAGGGGACCAGGTGTAAACTAGGCAGAGAAGTTGTCTGATAGTGTAAACACTACCTCTACATCTGCTTCCCAGCAGCACTGAAGCAAAACAGATTCCAAGGTTGGATTAACAGACTAGAAATTGTTAGATCTGAGTCCAGTCCAACATCTGAACTCACAGTTTTCAGGCAGTTCATGTATGTCATTGTTCACATATCCCACAAACCACCTGCAAACTCTGGTACTTCCGAAAAATGAGATTTACTAACGTAGCACTCCTCTGGCTGTGTGGGTCTATTCCCCAGCTGTATGCTCACAGGAGTATTTTGCTGATATTACCTTACACAGACTGTATGCTCAGAACCAGTAAAAACAATGCAAACATTGTCATTAGACAACTGTGGAAGGAAAAACAAACATGTTTAAAAATTCTTTTTATCCATGTCTTTAAAACCCTGCCATTAAACAACTGTTCAACATGCCAGGTATCTGCAGATATATACAGATCTACTCATTTATGAAGTTATGCTTCATAAAATCACAACAAATTAATGAAATTCAGGTAAACACACCACAGAAATCTTTTGCCAGATTTGCTGTATCTGAAATCTTCAATTATCCATACTAACCTGCTAGGTTAACCTGCAGCAAAGTCAGAGCAGAGCTGGTAATGGAATCTGAGGAGTTTCAGTCTCTGCCTCTGTAATGCTACACTACAAAAGATCCCAGCATACAAAGAAACCCTGGGTCAGAGTGAAATAAGCAAAAAGTAAGCATCAGAACTGACATTTACAGTGAAAACCTTTCTCCCCTTTAACACTTCTAACTTTTTTAGCTGTGTACAAAGACACATGGGTATTGCCAAGACATGTTACGTTTACATGCCCAGTATTTCCTGCACGGGATATTATATTTTCTAAGTCCTATGTCAAAATACAGTGAAACACATCCAGGGCAAAACCCCTTCTGTCCTCTCAAGAGGATGCATGATAGAAATTGAAGTGCTCAACAGTGTCACAAAAGTGAGCAGGGGTAGTAATGAATGGAAACATATAGCTGGTATCTCCAAGCTGGCATAAACAAAGTTAGAGACAGAGTGCTGGGTGATATGGAGACAGGGGATCGCTGGCGACCCGTCAGGCTGCCTCCTCCACTGTGTCCCTAGAGGCCAGCTCAGGCCGGAACGGAGCAGTGACATGAGATAACACTATCCCATAATAGCAAAATCTGCACCAAGGCTGAAAGCATGGAACAAAGATCATGGAAACACTTAAGTCATTTGTGCAAAAGGGTTTTTTGCCTGACATTCAATACATTCAATACTTTCCCAAAGCAAAGGAGACTGTACAATTTTTGATATAGCCAGCCCTTCACCCATATACAAATTTTCACTGAACTCAGAAAGAAAAAAGGATTTCTCTTATTCAGGTAGCAATAACCCACTGCCCAGATCATCTGAACACAGAAAAACAAGTATACTCTGGCAACAGTTATGCTGTGTTTGATCCTCTGTGAACAGAAAGCACAAGCACAATCACGTAAGGAGAGGCAGGTCTGTGTAGACCGGTTGTTATCTATGGGCTGGGCATGGGCTGGGCACAGTGGCAAAACTGAGCAAAAGCACATCAAAAAAGAGTCACTGACCCATTAGTGCTGTTAGCAGTACAAAAAGATAAACTTACCAAGTGTAATTCTGCTGAGAATGAGCCTGTGGATTGCTTAGGTCCCAGGGAGATATACTTTGAAACATTATTAATTAATTAATGTCTATGGATCAAGGACCTAATGTGCTACATGCAGCTCAAATATATCAAGATAAGCCCTGCCCAGAAGGCTATCAAGTCTAATCCCCTTGCAGATGGGATAATTCCACCCTCAGAGAGAACTTTGTAATATATTCTGATTTTATATGATGTGAGATGAGGATTGTGAAGGATGCCATGGAACTGTGGACAACTCAGAGACTCAATCCTATATGCCTCAAACCTGCTGAGAATCGTTATGAGTTGGCTCAGAACCATATGCTTAGCCCACTGGGCGGTATAAGTGACAGCATACCAAATTATTGTAAATACCCAATGCAAAGGAAAATCAAGGAACAAATCTCTCAAAGCTTAGCTGCCTGGCAGAGGAAAGTCAAACTCACTTAGTACAGCTCAGTGGGTTGCAATGATGAAATACCCCAAGGACAGAGAGAAGTAAGAAATGAGAAATGGCATGGATTCAAAAGCTGGCAGAGGTTTGGTTGTCCATGGTAGCTTGTTTGGACAGAGCTGGGAGCCAACTGTGCTCTCAGCCTTTTGATCTAGATTTTCTCTCAGATGCTTTTGTTCTGAGTTAATGGTTCCCAATCTTAAGACGAATTGGTTAGCCCCCAGTTAATCTAGGAGAAGAGAACTGCAAGTGTTAAGATGAATTTGAACTCTCTGCAGCAATTGTAGCTGGTCAAAGGAGACAGCCTAAGAAACAGTTCTGGAGGAAGAAAACTGGGAAGTTTTCTGGGAAGTTTAAGGGCCTCTGAGGCCCTTAAGGAGTCTACAAAGCTGATAGAGCTGGAGACTGTGGCAAAGACCGTGTCTAAATGGGATAAACATAAAGTGTTTCACTTCTGCAGAGATCTACTTGCAGGAAAGCTCAAAGGGAAGAAGAAAATCTATGGATACAGTATCGACCCCCGCCAAATCTGATTGCAATCCTACAAACTCTGTTGTGCCTAGACCTATACGATACCATAGCATCAGCTAAATCATTATTTTCTCCATAGTTTTTGATCCTGACATATTTATAAATAAACTGAATAAATTCACTTTGGTTTGAAATTAATGGGTGTATTCTCAGCATGCAGCCAACTTTATTTCACAGAATGGATACCAAAAAAACCCCCACCATAAAAAAGAGAATGGTGGAGCCATGCTTTACCCAGGAAATAAATAAATGTGACACTATAGTGCCCTTTTGAGAAGTGTAATTTTTTGCTGTTTCACTAACTGAGAACAGCTTTATTATAGTCCAAAAATATATTTTTGCATAACTGCCCACATCTATAAACATTCACAAAATAAGCAAAGGGAGGGGGGGAAGATGAGCAAGTTATTGTGGTTATGAAAGAGCTCTGCCACTGGCAATAGAGAAACTAAAATACTGTTTGAATAAAATTGGACTCTGTATCTCCTCTAATCCTTGGAGTCCTGTTGATATGACTGCTGTGTTAGAGAGCATCCTTTTATAGGTCCTGTAGGCTGTTACGCCATATACAGAGTAAAATCTTGGCTCTAGTGAAATGAATATGAAAGGTCTCTTTGCTTTCATTGGAAAAGAGATTTTAACCTATTACCTTCTTGGAATTACACATGACCTTAAGCATTAGACAAGTAAAGAAGTAAACATTACTCTGGTGTGACAACTCAGTTGAACAGAACAGATCCTTATAGGGAAGGTAAACTCTGTGGTTTTTAAATTAGAGCACCAGTCTCTGTGTATAGACTGTACACTCAGGGAAGTGTATTTATACTTTAGTATGATAAATCCTTCTTTCTTAAAGACCAGAATGGAAAATGAGGGATCATGCCTACTTTTATACAGTTCATGCAAAAAAAGGAAGTAAAATTCAGGACAAGTGCAGAAGCTGCACATGAACCTCTGTCTTCACATGTCCAGGTTCAAGTGGTTTGGATTGCAACACTGTAATTTCCATGCTAAAAGAGAGAGAAGGAGCTATACTGTAGAATACAGTGATAACAGTTCAAGAAAATTAGCTTAATGCACACCTTGAAGGGGAATTTTCTCAGTGATCAAGTGAAAAGTGAGGATTCCTGTCCTCACTGTTCCACTCAGAATTATGTAGCATGTTACATCTCATATTGTGTATACTGAGTGTTCAGCCTCATGGCTTTGCTTCCCATATTAAAGAGTCACAGAATGTTTGAGACTGCAACATTGGCAATACCCACCTCTGGGGTACTTCACTGGTAACTGGCCTCCAGCTGAACCTTGCACTGCTGATCATAACCCTTTGATCCCGGAAACTCAGCTAGTTTTTGACTAGCTCACTGTGCAGCTATCTACCCCATGCTTCATCAGTTTGTCTATGAGGATGTTATGGGAGACTTGGTTAAAATTCTGATTGACATTAATTAAAAGAACATCCCCTGCTGTCTTCTCATCCACTGAAACAGTCATCTCATTACAGAAGGCTATCAGGTTGATCAAGCATGATTTCTCCTTTGGAAACCCTTATTGACTACTCTCAATCATCTTCTTATCCTTCATATGTTTAGAAATGGTTTTCAGAATAACTTGCTCCATCACCTTGCGAGGGAAAAAGGTGAGTCTGACTGGCCTACAGTTCTCCAGAGCCTCAATTTATTTATACATTATTCCAATATGTTTAGAAGTTATCAATTTTTCAGTTGCATATGCTGCATAAGAAAAGAGACACGATTAATAGAACATATAATCTGCTCTAGTTCTGTAGCCTGAAGCTGGCCATTATTTTGTGTTTATTAGCTACCTGTAGTTCAGAGCAAAATATTAAGGATCATCAAACAGGTTTCATTTATATCATCACTGGGTTTTCCATCATAAAAGAAACATTAACTTTTCACATTTTAAAATATGTATACAAACATTAAAAATACCTATATAAACATTAAAATATTTATATTTAATATAAAAATATGCAGAGATCACGTTCACACTGTATAATATATATAAAAGGTTAATTACTAGTATAGATGTCTGCATTGTATAAATTTGCTCACAAATCTATGAACAAGCATTTAAGGACACTTCGAACAATAATTATCCAGCCTGCAACAGAGTTATGTATAGCTTTATGCTTTATACTGCAATCATTTCAAGAAATTTGATAGGAGTATCTGAAGCTAAACATTTGCCTAAATGGTCTGCTTAATAATGATGAAATACAGAATCAGGGCTTAAGGTTACTCATTACTATCTGCACTCCATCTGGCTACTTGAACACCACCACTCAGCTGCAGGTATGTGCACAGATCTTGCCCTTAGGAACAGTTTAGATGGTAATAATATGACTTGTTCCAGCAAGTATTTCAGGATTGAGATATTTTTTTCTTAACCAAATTTTTCTTCCACAGTAGGGCTTATTCACATAAGCACATCGCAACTGTGCCACCGCAACATTGGTTTAACTGAAAACATCTTTTGCTAATGGGGCATTTCCTTGTTCCACCACATCAGCTTCATCTCTTAGAACCAGGTAATTAAGGCCAATTGTCTCTTGAAAACTGCAGATGAATTCCTGACACTGTTGCACTTTCTAAGACGATAACATGCAGCTGTTGCATTAAAAACAACAAAAGAAAGAAAGAAAGAAAGAAAGAGAGAAAGGGAGAGAGAGAAAGAGAGAGAGAAAGAGAGAGAGAAAGAGAGAAAGAAAGAGAGACAAAGAGAGAGAAAGAGAGAAAGAGAAAGAGAGAGAGAAAGAGAGAGAGAAAGAGAGAGAGAAAGAGAGAGAGAAAGAGAGAGAGAAAGAGAGAGAGAAAGAGAGGAAGAGAGGAAGAGAGGAAGGAAGAGAGGAAGGGAGAGAGAGAGAGGAAGGAAGAGAGGAAGGAAGGAAGA
>NW_010161604.1:32239-45619 GCF_000695765.1 Mesitornis unicolor | reverse complement strand
GATATATATATATAGATATATATATATGATAAATATATTTAATTCTACTACTTCTATTTCTTCTAGAGTAAATTTGTATAAAGTACAAAAAAGTACAAAAAAGTGTATAAAGTACTTACTTCTATAGTAATTTCTGCGACCTGACAATGAAGTTCTTGATTTATTTTATTTCTCTCCTTGTGTACTTTCCCATTTAAATTTCATAACTTCTTAGCCTGTCCTAAATTCAAGTTCAAATGGAGATGAGTCATATATATTCACCACAGAACTATTCAAACCTCCCATAAAGTGCATCTGTGTAAAAAAGTCTTTCTCTGAAACCTGAATTTAACAGTGCAGAAATAAAATGACCTGACTTAAGTCACAGTAGCAGTTAAGAAACTCAAGTTTCTGCATGACCAAGATATCTTTAAGATTCTATGCTGTACCTGTAACAACACAATGCCACTGACTTGATGCAGGAACTTCATAACTCAGGTTAGGATATGTTTATGACTGTTTTTTCTCTTAATTATTTCTCATTATTTCTCTCAAGTGGAGAGGCATCTACCTCTCCACCTGATTTTGGTATTGCTGAGAAATAGTTTGTGGTTTTCCATGTTCAATATTCATATACAAAGTATCAAACATGCATCTTCTTCATTTCAATAACCTTTTCTATCTGGATAAGTAGTTCTTCAGAAACCAGCCTGGACCTGAGTAACAGCAGAGCGAGCAGCAGTATAACTGGTTTACAGATACTGTCTCAATATTCAGTGCGGTGAGGTATAGAAAGTTGTTTGGTTTGTGTTCCATTGTGAGACCAGTGTAATTCTTATAGGCTGCAACATATTCGAGAGTACAGTGAGGTTCATAACCTTATTTTATTCTTTAGAGTCTATTATGCTCTGGGTTTTGTCAAAAAGCAGAACTTGCTTTCAGTTTTGGTTCATTTACTGAAGGGATTCTAAACAGGGCTTGGTTACACCCTAGAGGTTTGGCTTTGATGACTTTTATTTATTAAGGCTGTTTTGTAAACAGAAGTAGTATGAGATTTCCAAGAAAGCTGAAAATCCAAGCCTTTCAGTCTTCTTTAAGAGAAACTAAAATATTGATATTTATGAAAAAAACAACCAAACCAAACCAAAACAACTAAGAAAATGTCATTACTTTGAATTAGAAAAAATAAGTTGTTTTTTTTCTAGTGAAAAGTACTTTCTTTGTTCTGTTTTGAATTTGCAGTATTATATTACAGGACAAAAATGTTTCCTATTAGTTTCCCAATATCCTATTAGCCAATTTGAAATATTTGTCTAAACTATCACCAACAAAGTACTTACAATTTTTCTGAACAAATCTTTGAAACAATGTTGTACATAGTGTAGAAAACCACAGTCATTGTCTCCTAACTTTTCTCTTCCGAGGAGGTAGAGTGTGATTTATAACACCTTCCAATCCTGAATAAGCTAGTAAGTCAAAATGTTCATATTTGGAATCAGTATGTTCTTTTTTTTTTCTCCTCAGAGGCATACAGACTCTTTTCCAATGCTCCCTCACCATGACATCTGCAAATCCCATGCTACCAACAAGATGCTCCAGTTCTTCATTCCAGAACCATATATTCTAGAAACAATATGCCTATGTACTAATCAGCTCTATATAGGGTATGAGGTCCTAGAACAGAAGGGAAAGACATTAAACATATCTCCCGTGTAATCCCACGTTTTTCACTATGAGCCATCTTCAGCAGAAGCTCCATCTTCTTTACATGGTCCAAAGAACATATGTAAGCTTATCACAGGAAAGCATATGTGAACACTGAAGAATATATAAAAGTTTGCAATCACAAAAAAACCTATCTGTATTGTCCAGCATCCTGCCTTCAGTGCAGCTATGAGTGAATATGTAGTTATGAATATGAGTAAAACATACGCTGATACTTTCACAGAATATTTTACAAGACTCCAACAGTTTATGGTGCGGTGTAAATACACCAGCTAGAGTGTATGACTGCTATCTAGAAGTCATGGATGGATTTTGTTCTATTAATGTGTTCAGCTGTTTCTGAACTTATAAAAATTTAAACATTTGTTTTTTGACAAATAATCATTATTTTCTCATAAGCTGTGATAAGAGGAATGAGCCAGCAATGTGCCCTCACAGCCAAGAAGGCGAATGGTATCCTGGGGTGCATTAAGAAGAGTGTGGCCAGTCAGCCAAGGGAGGTTATCCTCCCCCTCTACTCTGCTCTGGTGAGGCCACATATGGAATACTGTGTCCAATTCTAGCCTCTCCAGTTCAAGAAGGACAGGGAACTACTAGAGAGAGTGCAGCACAGAGCCACTAAGATGATTAGGAGACTGGACCATCTCCCATATGAGGAAAAGCTGAAGGAGCAGTGTCTGTTTAGCTTGGAGAAAAGGAGACTAAGGGGGGGATCTTATTGATGTCTATAAATATCTAAAGGGTGGGTGTCAGGAGGATGAGACCAGACTCTTCTGGGTTGTGCCCAGCAACAGGACAAGGAGCAATGGTCAAAAAATAGTACAAAGGAGGTTCAATAAAAACATAATGAAAACTTTACTATGACGATACAGAGCACTGGAACAAGCTGCCCAGAGAGGTTGTGTAGTCTCCTTCTCTGGAGATATTCAAAACCTGCCTGGAGGTGCGTCTATGTGATGTTATCTGGGTGATAGAATCATCCTACTACATCATAGTATTTAAGTTGGAAGAGGCCTCTAAGATCATCAAGTCCAACCATCAACCTACCACTACCATGTCCACTAAATCATGTCCTGAAGTACCACATACATGCGCTTCTTGAACACCTCCGGTTATGGTGGCTCCACCATCTCCCTGGGCAGCCTTGTTCCACTATTTGACTAATCTTTCAGTAAAGAATTTTTTCCTAATATCCAATCTAACTTTCCCTGGCACAACATAAGGCCATTTCCTTTTGTCTTATCACTAGTTACATAGAAGAAAAGACCAACGCCCACCCCTCTACAACCTCCTTTCAGAAAGTTGTAAAGAGCAAAAAGGTCTCACCTCAATCTCCTCTCCTCCACACTAAACAACCCCAGCTCCCTCAGCTGCTCCCCATAAGGTTTGTTCTCCAGACTCTTCACCAGCTTCATTGCCCTTCTCTGGACATACTCCAGCACCTCAATGACCTTCTTGTAGTGAGGGGCCCAAAACTGAACACAGTATTCAAGGTGCGACATCACCAGTGCTGAGTACAGGGGCACAATCACTTCCCTACTCCTGCTGGCCACACCATTTCTGATACAAGCCAGGATGCTGTTGGCCTTCTTAGCCACCTGGACACATTTCTGGCTCATGTTCGGTTGGTTGTCAACTAGTACCTCCAGGTCATTTTCTGCCTGGCGTCCTTCTAGCCACTCTTCCCCAAGCCTGTAGTGCTGCATAGGGTTATTGTGACCAAAGTGCAGGACCTGCAGGTCCTTCTGCAGAGCCATACTACCCTCAAAGGAGATCAATACTACCTTCCAGTTTGGTGTTGTCTGCAAATTTACTGAGGGAGCACTAAATCTCTTAATCCAGATTATTGATAAAAATGTTCAACAGGACTGGCCCCAAAACTGAGCCCTGGGGAATGCCACTTGTCACTGGTCACCAGCTTGATTTAGTTCCATTCACCACAAATCTCTGTGCTCTGCCATCCAGACAGTTTTTAATCCAGAGAAGAGTAAATCTGTCCAAACCATGAGTCGCCAATTTGTTGTCGTGGTTTAGGCCCAGCGCGTAACTGAGCACCACGGGGCTCAAAAAAGGGGCTCAAAAAGGTCAAAATAAGGACTGAGAGGGCTTCTCACAACTTAAAAAGGTCACAGGCAAAATACAGACCCATCATAAGGAATAAAAACAAAACAATTTTAATTTGTTACCAACATCAGACAATGGGAGATACAACCAGATCTTAAAGTCAAAACACCTTCCCCCCACACTTCCCTTTTTCCCAGGCTCAGCTTTGCTCCCAGTCTCTTCACCTCCCCCTGCCCTGTGCCCTGAGGAGCAGGGCAATGGGAATGGGGGTTGCAGTCGGTTTGTGCCATGTGATATTCCCGGGGGGGGGGAGGGGGACTTTGCCCAGTCTCTCTCTCTCTCTCTCTCTCACTGCTTCCATGTGGCACCCTTTCCACAGGAGAAAAAGTCCTCAAAAGTCCAATACAGGTCTGCCCACAACTACAGTTTCCCTCACGCACAAAACTGCTTCAACCCAAGTCCACAAAGCTCCAATCTGGGTCTGCCCACAGTCACAGTTCCCTCACACATGAACTGCTCCAGCACACACAGACTGGAGTCACGGCTTCTTCAGGGGCAGCCACCTGCTCATGTGGCCCTGCCTCACTGGTGAACTCTACGGGCTGCAGGCCAGTCGACCTGGCTCTCACCATGGATTGCAAAAGACAGACCTGGGCTCTGAGTCTTCCTTGTCTGCCCTCTCCTTTTTTTCCTTCAACCGACCTTGGTGTTCTTCAAAGTTGTTCTCTTCAGGCCTCACTCCTTTCTCTGCTGCAGGTCTCTTCTGATGGTTCTGAAGAGTTCCCGGCTCTCTCTCTTTTTGGGATGGAGATGCAGCAGGGCTTAAGCTTAAGCTGGGGCAGGGCTGGGGCCGTGCCACCCACACATGTGGCCACAGTAGTCAGGGCTGATGCCAGAGAGCAAGAGAGCATGCCCTGCACCCCCCTTAAATACATGAATTCACAGGGGCGCTGATTGGCTTGGCCCTGGTCAGAGGTGGGTCTGACAAAGGCAAAGGGTTTTTTTTAATCTTTTTTCTTTTTTTTTCTTGCAGAGCCCAATTTACATTTCTCTTGGCTCATATTAGTTTGAATTCATACAAGATAAAGAAGGAAGTCCCAATTTAGCAGCACAGAGAGACTTCTAAAGCACTGTCATCCTAAAGAAAGTATTTAATATAAGAATTACTTTTACTGTACACAATCTTTTCTTCACTTGATTATCTGAAAGCACTCCCAAGCAGTTATTCACTATTATATGCAAAGTATAAGTTGATTAGTAGTATTTTCTAAATATAAAGATGAATTTCAGGTCAGAGTAACTAAGTAACATTAGTAACAATATGTCAGCATCAGAGCTGAGAATCATATGACATGAGCAACAGCAAAAGTTCTGCTTCTCCAGTCACTTACTGGAGCCAAAATTTTTATGTTCATTACTCCCCTTTTCTAGTTTTGGTTGGGATAATTTTTTTGTTTGTGGAGGTATTTTTGTTAGGTTTCGGCTTTTGTTTTTTTAGTAACCAAGAACTGTATAATCTCGCATATAATACAGTTTTGACTGAATCTTTCTCCAGATAATTAACATGGGCAAGAAAAATTGGCACATAATTGTAATGTTTGCAGACTCCAGATAAAATCCATTTTTGCAATAAATTTAATTGTTTTCTAGTTTTTCAAAATTCTTTCTTACTTCTTTATGCAATTCATTTTATTCGCCGTCATCCTTTGTGCACACAGTGTACTTAAAAAACACAATGTTTTTGTGTTTCTAAAGAGATAAAGCTGGTTTTAAATTGTTGGCATCTGTCAACCTACTGCTTACTGATCAATCCAGTGCATCAATTTCACTTTTTTATTTTATTATTTAGGTATATAACTATTTATTTTTTTTAGGGTAAAATATGTATTAATAGCTTTCCAAAATCCACTTTCTTCAGGGCGTTAACCAAGTCACTCAAGCATCATAATGGCAAGACATTCTCTTGTTTTTCATTACTGAAGGCAAAATTGTGTTGCAGGGTGTCAGTTTTCAATCGTTCTCAGAAGCAGTAGAAGTTCTTTACAGAGTCCATATGAATAGTCTGAATACTGTGTGGATAGTCAGATCACTCCTATAGGTGTGTTATTAAAGCTTCCCTACAAGTTGCTATCTCTGTCAAGCAGTAGCTCCAGATAATCTAAAATAATGATAGAAAAGAATAAAAAGTGTAGAAAATCTTAAGTCAACTGTGACAACATTTCTGGATAGAAGAAGAAGAAATATCTGAAAAACTAAGAATACATTTCTAGAGTACTTCTAAGTGTCAACTTCCATGCCTGATGTGCTTAAAATTCTGTTGCTGAACTAAAATACCAAAAGTATCTTGTTTTCAAAACAGTTAGGACTCTTTAAATTTTAGAATGTGCTGTACGTAAGTCAAATGCCAAAAGCAAATTGTTTATAATGTATTATTTATTGTAAGTACTAAAGATTTATTTTTTTTCAAATGCGGAATTGATAAACTTCTCATTAAAAAGCATCATCAAATAGCAGAAATTATTTCTTCTCATGGTCACATGATTTTTTTAACTTCAACAAAAGAATAGCTTTAGGTAAAATAGATAGTGTGTTTCTGTTATTTTACTCTATTTATCAGGGTGTGTTCGAAGTGCATCCATCCATGTATGACTGCTAAAATAAAGGACACAAATAAGGTCATAGAGATTGTTTTTGATACGTTTCAGCAGAATTCTTGGGCATCCCTTGAAGAATTTTTAAATTGTACTTTAAATGTCAATCAATAACTGATGTGCAGTTTGTGGGTCCCAGATAGTCAAAGAGATAACACATAGTCTATCCCAAAACCAATATGGATGATGTCAGCTTCCATGAACTGAACTGTTCTTAGATGCTTTGAATCTGTTGGATTTTTGGGAATTCAGTTTGGAGCTGACATTTGCTTTGTCATAGCAAAGACAAAGGATAAGCAAGCAAAAGGTCACATTCCAGACTCAAGTGAGAAAACAAACTTTTTTGTGCAATCTACTAAACATTTTTTCCTATGGTAAGACTGCATATATTGTTGTCATGAAGACTGTCATCAAAGCTGAGTCAGAGAACCTGTAAAGTGAAAAATCAAAACAAAGAAGGAAGACTAAGGCAGAATATTAGTGTTTTCAGTAGAAAACAGGAAGCAGGGCACAAAAATAAAATGAAAAAAATGGTCTGAAGAAGAAATAAGAACTGAAAAGAGATGGAGGGATGGGAAAGGAAACAGAAGGAAATTTCAAAAGAGCTTATGTTAAACAGAAAGAATCACAGAAACTAAATCACATTCAACTGTATCAAAAACTAGCACCATCTCCCTTGGAGGAAGACTGATGTTAGTAAATTACATTGAAGTGGAAAGATTATTAGTGAACTGAAAGTAATACCTATTCTTTTTGTCTAATGCCACCCTAATACAGGAATTAATATCACTTCCTCCCTATGGAAGGGGAGCATTTCTACTTCAGATTCCTTGACAAATGGTAATAACCGAAAGATTCCATTAGAAAGGACTTTGGCTACAAAGTTAAAATATAAATATTTCAAAAGCCCATCTCCATTTTTGCTATGCTCATTCAAAGATGGAATAATATATTTCTGATATGACAAAAAAACAAAAGAGACTGAACATTAACTGGGTTAGTACAGAGTGTTTAGTACCTAAACTATTCTTTCTGCACATTATCAGAATACACGTTCTCTGTTATAATAGCATTCAGTGCTGTAAATTCTCCTACATTCACATTTTATACCTTTGCTTTCAGTTTATTAAAACTTCAAAGTACCGTATTTTTCAGTCCTAGCAGGAATTCTTGAAAGTAAGCCATTTTTTCAGGGAGACATCCTGATGTGATAAAGAGAAAAAAAAATATCTCAAGTTAGAGATTCAAACTCATTTGTGTTTTGGATCATGGAGGCTATTACTTGCCGTCATAAGTTCTGTATTGATCAATGAAATGATTAGAGGATGACAAATTACTCTCAGAAAACAGTAATTCAGCTTTTATTTGTTTAAACACTCTAGTGGATATGCCTATAGTGTTTTGCTCAAGACAACCCTGAGGCAGCCTTCAGAGTAGGTTTTCAATACTGCAGGGCTGCATCAGGTGGAGTCAGCAACTCATCAAACCATGTCCAACTGTCCCTTGCTTGTTATCATAACTTACGATGATTCATAGGTCACTATTTTAATGGAGATATGCAAGATGTACCAAAACCTAGCTAGAAATAGATCTTTAGAACAGACTTTCTTATAAGTTTTCCCAAAACTCTATTCACAACCCAGCTGGAAATAGTACCCATTCAATCTAAGCAACAGTGGGCTGCAATTCAGCCCAAAATATATTAGCAAAAGCTGATATATTACATGGGATTTAAGTAGCGAATAAGCCTTACACTAAATCTCCATATATGAATAAATTTAAATGAATGAGGACTAAAAAGATAGATTTGTAAAAGTAAACAGGCAGCTATACAGCTCCTGTCTTGGTAAATTATTTGCCAGCCAATCCCAATATCCTTTTAACAGATCTGCTATTTTTCTGCTAAAGACTTTATGATAAGCAATTTGTTTGAACTGTTCACTGCTTATGTTGAGACAGTTGCAATTCTTGTCACAGGGTATTATTTCCTCTTCACAGCTGGACGAATAAAATATGCTAAATTATAGAATAACACAGAACCAGTAATAAGTAAATAGCAAATAGTACTGATTTTCCATTAAATAGATATTTCTGCAAGATTAGCTGAAAATTTCAGAACCAGAAAACATCTATTGAAACTTTTTGGCCAAGTTTCAGCTAATTAGTTGTAACCAATAACATAGCTGCAGAAATTATAAAACTTCTAGTTGGTTGGGTGTTTTTTTTAATTTAGCAAGAAATGTGTCCCTTTTTTGTGTCTCTTTTTTAAAAAAATCACCTCTTAATGTGAGTTTCTTCTAAAAACTAGAACAAGAAAAAAATTGAGGCAAAATAGTTACCATTTAAGAATTGAAAAAAAAAGATCCTTTGGCTTTGTTCCAGATTAGAATACTTCTAACAGCCATGATCATCTCTAACTGAATGAAACATTGAAGAATGATTAAAGGAAACTTGTATCTCTAAAGGCTATTAACTGTTCATAAAAACCAAATAAAATAACACCATAAGCTCTCATATGCATCCATATTACTCACAGAATAATACTTCTTCGATTCATCCAAGGAAGGCAAGTTTTCTCCTTCTTTTAAAAGTTAAATAGGAAAATAATTTTACTGCCATACCTGCTTTATTATGAATACATGTACAAAAAGCAGAACTCAGAGATCTTCTGATATTGCACATTATCCTCAGTTAAAATAAAACCAGTTATTTTCCTGTGGTTATACATCAGTTTTCCCAATCCACACCTTAGCTTAAAAAGAGAATCTTATGGTTTGTTGATGCATGTATAGAATGTACTCACAAAATATATTTAATATTTGTATCTAAGAATACAGCAGGTCACACAGGTCAGTAACAGCAAACTACTGTTTTAAATAAAAATCACTGTTTATACTTGTAGCAGTGGTGGTAAATGTTGGCACATTATATTCATAGCTGTTCTTCATTCAGAGATTATTCAAAGCCTTGATTTATATAGAAATGTAGTTATTTCTCAAAAATTACTGATACCAGTTAGAGTGTACCTGGAAGAGTGATTTTAACTACCACTATGACTATTTTGGCATAATAATGCGTAACTTGTAATACAAGAAGATGGACCACCTGATAACTAGAAGACATTATTTTCCTTTTATGTAATTTCTACTTAGTGATGGAGAGGATCATAGAGATTTAAGGCCACAATTCCATATGTATCAGACCTCCTGTTGTTTACAGTGTACCATGAGAGGTAAAGATTGGGGGTGTCGATTGATGAAAAACTCAACATGAGCCAGCAGTGTGCTCTTGCAGCCCAGAAGGCCAACCACATCCTGGGCTGCATCAAAAGAATCATGGACAGCAGGTCGAGGGAGGTGATTCTGCCTCTCTACTCTGCTCTCATGTGTCGTGGTGTAGGCCCAGTGCGTAACAGAGCACTATGAAGCCCCAGAAAAGAGGCTAGTCAAAATAAGGACTGGGAGGGCTTCTCACCACTTAAAAGACATCACGGGCAAAAGACAGACTCTTCGTAAGGAGAGAAAAACAAACAATTTTAGTTTGTTACCAGCAACATCAGAGTAGGACAATGAGAGATCCAACCAGAACTTAAAGCCAAACATCTTCTCCCCACCCCTCTCTTCTTCCCGGGCTCAGCTTTCGTTCCCAGTTTCTTAACCTCCCCCTCTTTGCCCAGGGGCGCAGGGTGGATGGGAATGGGGGTTGCAGTTGGTTTGTGCCATTGTAGCCTTCAGGGGTCGGGAGGACTCCTCCCAGCCTCTATTTCCACGTGGTGCCCTTCCCACAGGAGAAAAAGTCCAATATGGGTCTGCACACATCTGCAGTTTCCCTCATGCACAAATCTGCTTCAGCCTGAATCCACAACACTCTGATCTGGGTCTGCCCACGGTCACAGTTCCCTCACACATGAACTGCTCCAGCACACACTGACTGGAGTCACGGCTTCTTCATGTGGCCTTGCCCCACTGGTGAACTCTATGGGCTGCAGGCCAGTCGATGTGGCTCTCACCATGGGTTGCAAAAGATGAACCTGGGCTCTGCATCCTCCTTTTCTGCCCTCCCCTTTCTTTCCTTTAACTGACCTTGGTGGTTCTTTTAAAAAAGTTGTTCTCCTCAGGTCCCACTCCTTTCTCTGCTGCAGATCTCTTCTGATGGTTCTGAAGAGTTCCTGGCTCTCTCTCTTTAAGGATAGAGCTGCAGCGGGGCTTGGGCATAAGCTTAAATTGGGGTCGGGTCAGGCAGGGCCAGGGACATGCAACCTGCACCTGGAGCTCCCGCTGGTTGAAGCTGGTGCCAGAGAGAGAGAGAGATAGAGCACATGCCCTGCACCCCCCTTAAATACGTGAATTCGCAGGGACGCTGATCAGCTTGGTCCTGGTCAGAGAGAGGGACTTTTTACAAGGGCAGGTAGTGATAGAATGAGGGGGAATGGTTCTAAACTGGGCAAGCTGGTGTAGTGGGAGGTATCCCTGCCCATGGCAGAGAGGTTAGACTGGATGATCTTTAAGGTCCCTTCCAACATAAACCACTCTATGATTCTATGATTCCATGATTACATGTAAAATTACTTTCATGCTTTCTTACACCATGACAGTGGTACACAGCTGGTATTTGGTGAAAAAAGGCAGACTTTGAGATCATCAGAATCTTTATGAAGAAGGACCAAAAACTTTAAGTCAGATGAAGAATTCAAGTAAAGATGCCACAGAGATAGTGAGAAAGGATAGAGAATTAAGTGTTGTCGGCTGGCTGTGCATTCAGGGTTGAAATAGAATGCCTTGCCAAGCCGTTTCCACTGTTTGTCCTTTTCTTTCTTCAACTTGGTTAACACCTGACCAAGGCTCTTATGACTTGTAAGTACACTTGGTTTGCCCAGAAATTTGATAACTATTTTCCTAAATATTATTAATTACAAAAAAAAGGATGGACCTTGTGATATATCACTTGTGAAAGAATCCCAGATACTGAGTGGCTAAGCCACTATGTGAGTATATGTTCATAGCTTGATTCTTACCAAATATAATAGGTCTAATCTTTGGGACCTGCTTGGAACAATCTGATATACAACTGATTACTAATCATTATGGTATTTTACAAAAAGATCCTAGGAGATAAATCCAGTGCTATTGGAGTTTTGTGTGAGTTTAGTCTTCAAAAATCAGGGAAGCAGTTTCTAAATGGAATGGCTAATACCTAATACTAATAAATTCAGTAGAATACATACTGAAATATAGTACAATTGTAATAATTTTTTAAAGATTCCTTTGAGTAGGAGGATGAACAGTAAAAACATTTAACATTCTTTTGTCATTGTGCTGGACTAGTGACATTGTAAGTCAACTCTTGTGAAAAGTATGTGAACGGTACCTTCTCTCTTAGGTGGTGTGGCAGAATATGAAGGTACTTTAATATACTGTAAAAGAGGTTTCAGTCAGCATGAAGAGTAACATGACTCCAAATCTGACTTTTCATGAGCTTTATTATTATCATCAACTAGTAAAATCTTTATAAACACCACTTTATTTCTTTTAGCAATACCTTTGGCAATATTCCTCTTTCATGCATGTGTGAGTGTGCTAGGTGCCGTTCTAGAGGCCAAAAGAGATTTCACATATGTATGTCTACCTTTTCCTCTTGCTCCCTAATAATTTCATACAAAGTACAGAAACTGAAAACCACAACTCTTCCAACAGGTCTCTCTTGTGACCTAGATTCTGAGTTCAATATTGCCAAAATAGGAAGGTAGATGCACTATGAATCAAGATCAAGCTTTGCTGTTTGATTAACAATAACTATACTACTCTCAGGCAAATAGTTACAAGGCTAGACTGAGAATGCAGGAAGCTTAGCTATTGTAGGTATGCAGCTGAAGTCATGTTCTTAGGAGTATAAGTGATTAGTACTTTGCTATTAAGGCAGGAAATAGGATGTCTGCAGTCCTTCAAGACACACATACAGTAGTGGATGATAAGAATATGTAGATTAGGAAACATCCAAGTATGGCATCAAAAGATATACAGCACGGAATGGACATATGTTACTGATGATAACTGGCATTTGAGTATGTGCATTAAATGAATGAAGTAAATAACTGATTAAAATATATGATAGATGCCTGAAATGAACCTGATCAGTATACACTGAGGAGCTATCCATATAATTGTTAACTTCAGTAGGCACATACCTGTGCTGTGCTACAATTAAAGCTATGCCATCAGGCCTTCTCTGTGCTGGGTGCATCCCTTGGCTGCAGGATAAGCTGAGTCCACCCACAGTAACAGATGAACCTGTAGGCAGCTCCCACTCAGTACTGGTGATTACACCAGCTGTGTGTCCTTGCATTTATCTAAAAATACAGCAACAAATTCTCATATGAACATCTTTTCTGTTTCACAGTAGAAACTGTTTTCTTCTAAGAAAATCTTCTAAGAGTTCAAAAGACTGTGAAGAGTTAACTTTTCCATGGATGAGATCTGCACAATGTGCAGTGCCTTGATCAGAAGCACATTCTACTTTGGCTTCCCAACATCTGAAAGGACATAAGACTATCTTTGTCATCGTCCCTTCTTTATAATCTCAACTATAGCTAATAACTATTGTAATAAAACATAATAATTATATTACTTATAGTGTTATAAGGTTTATAAATGACATTTTAAACAATACTTAATGGAATCCAGGTGCCTTTCTTACAGAGAACATAATGGACCAGAACCTCCCATGCAAAATAATTCCTTATAGACTAAAACAAGCTCTAGGAAAATTTAAACACTTTAAACATCTCTAGAGAGATCAATGGCTTGGATTTTGGAGATCTGAATGAAAAATTTAAGTGATAAAGTCTTTTCTTTCTCTGAGTCTGTGATAAAGATAGTTGGATGAGTTCCTGTTTGATGCAAGAAATAAATTATTTGAGCAGTTAATCTTAATACTGGCCAGTAGGCAAACTGCAACCCTAGAA
>NW_010161604.1:0-32208 GCF_000695765.1 Mesitornis unicolor | reverse complement strand
GGGAAAGAGACACAGAAATCCAGATCCCACAAGAAAGAATAAGTCAGTTTACCCAATCACATAAGAATACAAGGATTTAAAATATAGATAATCATGGACAGAATTATTTTATATTGTGTAAGTAAATGAATGGGTTGGAATAACAGATATGAGATAGGGATATACTGCTCAAGTATGAACAAAGAAAGAGAAGTAGATAAAAAGCGTGAAGAACTGTGATTGCTCTTTACTAAATTCTTATTTCAAATTCAAAATCATTTTGTGAATAGTATTGCATCACATACCTTTACATTTCATTGGCATTCACAAGATCATAGATGTACTTAAAAGGTGTAACATTTATAAACCAACAAACATTAGTACTCACTCAAAATATGATTAAGCTAATTAAATCCAAATAGTACCTGAAACCAAAGACTTAGCAGAATTTACAGAACACTTTGGAGATATACTGAGTATGAAGAGTGTCTTGAGGTCTTTAAAATTGGAAACTGGGACAGTGGAATTGGGAGAAGGGAGAGAGACAGACAAGGAAAAGAAAATTGTTACCTTGTATAATAATATAAGCCAAATTGTTGAGATCCTTATTGATGTTTTAAAAGAAAGATGGCCAAGAAAGATCCCTAGGCAATAAATTATCAGAAGAAAATGCTGATTTCATAACACAGCAAGTGACAAATATAGTCAAACTCATATTATTATCTACGATCAAACTACATGTCATAAAAATTAAATTGGAAGCATAAAACTGGAAAGAGAATTAGAATTATCAGAATTAAATATTCAGCAGCAGAATATTTCAGCATATGTTTTGTGGGCAGATGCATATGTCCAGCATATAATCCTGAAATGGATATACATTATGGTAATGAAAACTGACATCAGAAACATAGAAGGATCACAGGCCAGATGAGAATTGGATTCCAACAAGCTAGAAGGAAATCACTGTTGGGAAAGAAATTGAGGCAGGGGAGATTCTGTCAGATAAAGAGCAATGCTGATGAGAGACTTGGAGCACCTTGAACTGACATTTAAGCAGGATCATATTTTTTCTCCTTTCTATGCTGTAGCTTCAAGAAACGCAATCAGCCTGTTCAGGCTTGGAAACGAAATCGTAAGTGTAAGCACAGATTTCTTGTAGTTAACTCCAGTTTATTGTGAGTTTCTCCTGTTGTTAGCATACATATACTGCTGTAATCACAGATTAAGCACAAGTGTATACTTAGGTCAGTGCACTTTGAATTTATTACAGTAACATAATTGTCAAAGATCTTAGCTGAAGAAATTACTTGAAATAAAGCTAAGCAGCTTTCAGCTGCCTAAACATAGGCATCTAGTGTTTTTTTAGGCTCTGTTGAGCATCTAGCCAGGGCTGCAGCTGCAGCTCCAGAAGGGCACAGGTATCCCATGAAGACTGTTTTGCATATGCCAGCAGATGTCACAGACTAACCTAGATCATTTTGTAATGGCACATCTATGTTCAGATAAGTTAATCCCTTCCTATCAGATCTACATGCTTAAAAAATCCTGAACAGGCAAAACAGTTGTAAAAATATTTTTTGTGTGATTTATAAAGAGTATGAGTATTTTATTTATTTGCTAATCAATCATTTTGTTGAGCATTGCTGAAAACACTAATATAGCATGAAATAGTGAAAAGCTGATGAAGGGGAGTAACTTGTCCCATTCCAGGTCTTGTTACAATGCTGAACATGCAGGAGTAAAACTCTTTAACGTCAAACAATCTGCTTTCCCACTTGCTATTAAAAAATGAAAAATGATTCAGTGTTCATGAAAGATTTATTGAGACACTAACTCTAACATCAAATCAACTGTCAAAGAATTCGTACATACATAAGGGAGTTAAAATCCTCAGTACTGTGGCCTTACAAGTATATTTTATTGCTTGATGTTTGAAAACAGTCACTATAGGGCATTTGTGCATGTTAGGAAAAAAGAGAAGTTGAAAATCTATTTAAGTGATGAGGAAATAAAGAACATGGAAAGTGGAGGGAAGGAGAGAAAGAAAGGTATGGTCATACAATATTACTCCTTTTTTATTTTACAGGAGATTAGCTAGAGAAAATCTTGCATAGCAAGGGACAGATGCTGGATGAGAGGAATAAGAATGACTTGAAGGAGAGAAAGTCTTGAAATAAAAGCTAGGATTAAAACCACCAGAATATAGTGTAGGAAATGAAGTGGATCATGCATATTCCAGTAAATATTCCCCAGAGGGACAGAGAAAGCAGTATTAGCAATATGACTCTTTGGATGAAATCTGAAGTAAGAGAATAGGACAAAAAACCAAGGATACAGAAGAAAAAAAGCCAGAAAAGCCACTCATCCTCTGTGATAGATGGTCGAACTGTTTGATTTGTTTGTCTACAGTTTACTTTATAGCACTACTCCATTCTGATAGGAGCAGGAAGTCATTCCTTTCCTGGAAAACAATGGTGAATGATCATCTTTGGAGAAACTTCAGAAATAACCAGGAAGAAGCTCAGCAAAGTGGGATACTGCAGCGTAAGTGCAGAAACTAAAGCATTTTGAGTCCATTGATTAATTGTTTTTTTAAAAGAAAGTCAAAGAAAAGTTTTACTGTAAGGTCCTGGACAAATTAAGGTCCTATCATACCATATCATAAGAGGAGAGGGAAAAGAGGTCACAAACTATGCTAAAAGGGCTGAGCAGAGACATAATTAATGCAGATAAATTAGAAGTCCACTGAGAGTGCTGACAGTCCAGCATTTGATTTTGAAGAGAGATGAGGACAAAGCAGTGCCAAATTGGCACTGCAGTGGTTCTGCACCGATTAAGTACTTAGTGAAGGGTTAAGTACTTAAAGCTCCCTGAGAAATTCACTCTGGATTAAGTGCACTCAGCGTGTGGCTCTGTGAGCCTTATGCAGCAAAAAGCAGTTATTGAGGCTATGATCATTCATTGTCACGTTGTACTCTGCAAACTTGTTAATGTGTTGCACAAAATATGAATTTTCTGAATGAATTGCAAAAAATAAGTATGTTTACTTATTAACATTTGTTCCTTGTGTTTTCTGTGTTTATCATCTGCAATTTGACATTCAATGAAGGTGATTATTTCTCTGGGAAGATATAAAGACTAATAAGGAACATTTGGGGCCAGGGAATATTTTATTTTGTTTTCAAAGCACTTCTCAGTAGTCAAAAATATAACCACGGAAAGTATTTTTGCGTCATCATTTTTTGAGGCCTTTACTGATTATCTATAGCCATGTCAAGGCTCTGGCTTTTATTAAAGTATTTTCTGTCTTATTTTTCCTTTTGTGTGAAGTGCACCAATTTTTTCATTGTCATGTGCCCATTGAATACATACATCTCATTAAGGCTACGCTGCCCCAGTAGAATACATAAAATACCTTTGTTAAACAATGTCCATCTCTTTATTTAATATCAAAACCAATTAATGTCATATTTGTTTCTTATTCACAAACTCTCTTCGAAAGTAATATCCTAGCCATAATGGCTCTTATGCTGTGATTCCCATTCACTGGCAGTTAATAATAAGCCTTGAGGTCAAATCTCTCAATTTGATTGACTAATCAGATTTTGAAAAAAAATCAGATTACTATGGCCAGAAAAAAAAAAGTTGTTATAATGCAGTTATAGATTCTTTTATACCTCGGTCGGTGTGTATAGCTGTATTGGTTTACTTGGCAAGGTTTTTGGCGGAGTGGGCTGCAGGAGTAACCTCTGTGAAAAGAGGAAAGGGAGTGCCTCTATGACAGACACAGCCAGTTCCAGCCAGCTCCAAAATGGACCCACTACTGAACAAATCTAAGCCCATCAGCCAAGCTGCTGGTGCCTCTGTGAAAACAAATTTAAGAAAGGGTAAAAAACACTGCACAATACCAACTGTGAAAAAGAGGTGAGAAAATGTGAGAGGAACAACCCTGCAGACACCAAGGTCAGAGAAGAATGAGGGGAAGAAGTACTCCAGACACTAGAGCAGAGATTCCCCTGCAGCCCATGGAGATGAACAGCTTGCCCTTCCCACAGCCCATGGAGAACCACATTGAAGTAGATATCCATACTGCAGCCTGTGGACAACCCCACACTGAAGCAGGTGGAAGCCTTGAAGGAAGCTCATGGACAGTTCATTCAGGAGCAAGTTATCTGGCAGGAACTGTGGCCTGTGGAGAGAAGCCTGCAGAGGAACAGGTTTTCTGATGAGAACTGCAGCCCATGGGGGACAACGCTGGTGCAGTCCTTCCTGAAGGACTGTACCCAAGGGAAAGTACCCATGCTAGAGTTTTTCTTGACGAACTCCAGCTGATTGAAAATATCCACACTGGAGTAATTTATGAAGGGCTATATCCTGTAGGAGGGAACCCATGCAGGGGAAATATGTGAGGAATGAGTAACAGAGAATAAATGTTATGAATTTACTGCAACTCCCATTCTTCATCCTTCTGCACCACCTAAGGGGATGAGGCAGAGGAGTCAGGAGTGAAGCTGAGCACTGGAAGAAGGGAGGGACTGATGGAAAGTGCTGTTTGTTTTGTCTTTGTTTCTCACCATCCTGCTCTATTTTTAAATGGGCAAGAAATTAAGCTGATTTCCCCAAGTTGAGCCTGTTTTGCCTGTGATTATACTTGGCAAACAATCTCACTGTCTTCAACTCATTCCACAAGCTTTTTAATCTTATTTTCTCCCCCTGAGGAAGAAGAAGAAGGGAGTGAGAGAGGGTCTTAGTGAGCATCTGTCATCCAGCCAAGGATAACACAAAGTTAACACAAAGATAACACACAGATGACACTAAGTTGAGTGGGAGTGTTGATTTGCCTGAGGGTAGATAGGCTCTACAGAGGGACCTGGACAGGCTGAATTAATGGGCCAAGTCCAAATGCATGAGTTTCAACAGGGCCAAGTGCCGGGTCCCGCACTTTAGTCACAACAACCCCATGCAGTGCTACAGGCTTGGGGAGAAGTGGCTGGGAAGCTGCTCGAAGTAGAAGGACCTGGGGGTGTTGATTGATGGTCAGCTGAATATGAGCCAGCAGTGTGCCCAGGTGGCCAAGAAGACCAATGGCATCTTGGCCTGTATCAGGAATAATGTGTCCAGCAGGACTAGGGAAGTGATCATACCCCTGCACTCAGTACTTGTGAGGCCGTACCTTGAATACTGTGTTTAGTTTTGGGCACCTCACTGCAAGAGGGACATCGAGATGCTGGAACATGTCCAGAGAATGGCAATGAAGCTGGTGAAGGGTTTAGAGCACAAGTCTTACGAGGAATGGCTGAGGGAGCTGGGGTTGTTTAGTCTGGAGAAAAGCAGATTGAAGGGAGACCTTATCAGCCTCTACAAATACCTGAAAGGAGGTTGTAGTGAGGTGGGAGTCTTTTCTCCCTGGTAGCTAGTGATAGGACAAGGGGAAATGGCCTCAACCTATGCCAGGGGAGGTTTAGGTTGGATATTAGGAGGAATTTTGTCACTGAAAGGGTTATCAAGCACTAGAACAGGTTGCCCAGGGAGGTGGTTGAGTCACCATTACTGAGGTGTTTAAAAGACAAGTAGATGTTGTGCTTAGGTACATGGTCTAGAAGCGGACTTTCTAGGACTGGATCGATGGTTGGACTTGATGATCTTAAAGGTCTTTTCCAACTGAAGTCATTCTATGATTCTGTGATAACACACCACACTAGCTCTTTATGCTTTAATGAAAACAGCCAGTTAAGTGTAAACTGATTATTAAAAACATAATCAGGGTCATGTCTTGGTAGCAAATAAATCAGAAAAATGCTAATTACATAAGCTTTAGTAGGCTTGTATTAGTTTATTATTAATTAAAATGAAGTACAAATCAAACATTGATCCTAATAGTAGCCAAAAGGCATTACTGCCTTTTTGTTGACTGACAAGACAGTGCTATTTAGTTCACTGCATTAAGACTGCTTATAAATTCTTTCAGATTCCAAGAACCCTAATTACATAGTAGAAAGATTATTTAATGAAAATATGTAAGGCTATTTTATTTTAGAGACACATAAGGTGAATTTTATGTTAATTTGTATGTGTTAGCTATGCACAGAATTACGCGGATACGTATTTTTTTATTATTGTCCATTATGTTCACTGTGCAAGAGCACAGACATTGAGCAGAGACACTAATGTTGAGACACTCCAACTTGGAATGCTTAAAGAAGTAGTATGAAACTATTAGTTCTACACAAAATGATGGAGCACAAGTTCATATATAGAGTCATATCAGTGCTAATATTTATTTGTCTATATTCTTGAGCCAGCAAATAAAATGCCTGTAAAGAAGTTCGTCACAGATTCTTCCTCTTGCATGACCCCAGACATCTCCAAAAAAGGAGATGTTTGTAGTTATGCAGAGCCTGGTAATTAATCTGAACTTACATAGAGCCAGTTTGGAATTTGGTTTGGCAACAACTGGTTGACAGATGTCTTTCCCAAACCTTTCTAAGTCTAGCTTCCAGGGAAGTCTTCCAGCATACAGATGTTGACTCCCCAGACACATTTATGCAGAAGGAGATTAAAACTTGAGGCTCCCTGCTCTTAAGGAAATGTTCTACACAGTGGGTAGACAATTACATAGAATATAGGTGACTTTATCCTTTGCAATCTGAGCAAACCAGGTTTGATCAGAACATGGCAAGCACATGGCGCGTCAGGCAGAGGGAAATCTGTTCACTGAATCCCAAATACAGAGTCACAAATTCCCTTGTGAAAGACATGGGAACCTAGAGAAAAAAATTCAGACTTCTCAGTATGAGTTCCTCTCTTACTATAAATGCATGTAGTGAAAACTTGCATAACTTTCCCCTTATGTCCTATGTAATAAGATGTCAGGACAATGTAAAGAAGTCAGATTTAATTTTACACATCAGATATTCTTTTTCACCATGAATACAGAAATGATCATATTTTCTTCAGTTTTGTGGAATCTAAGTCCCATATATGTGGCTTCTAATATACTTCATTGCAAGAAAATTTCACAGTTAGATAAACTTTACTCTTGGAAAGTAATCTGTGACCTCAATAAGATTTATTTGGCTTGCTTCCATCATACTGCTCTTTTTTATGTAATTCTTCTGATGCTTTGGTGTGAGTACCATTTGGTTATTAATATTTTATTATTTTAATTAACTTCTTTTATTTCTTAGTCCATACTTCTAGTTCATCTGTATTATTAATTTTCTTATTTTAACTCTCTTCAGTATGTCAATATATTTCTAGAAGTTCAGGTATGTCTGTATACAGAAAATTCAGTATCCACTTCTTTACTATTTCATCATGTCTCACCTTGAAGCAGCATTGGAATCCTTTCTTTAATTTTCCATCATCTTAGTCTTAGGCTTGACTCTTCATTGCTAGCTCCCTTCTTTCTCCTTTCTTCTTAACACAGAATTAACAAATCAAATTTCCAGAGGTTTATTAGTTTGCCTTATTCCATTCATATGATAAATTCTATATTTTAACTATTGTTTTCATAAACCTAGTATTTATTCCTTCTTCCAGATCATTAATAAAGCCAAAGCATTGCTCTTTGACAAAATATCTGTCTTTCTAGGCAAAAGAAATGCAGTAGATCTACTTTATCTATGATTAAGTGAAGTTGTTGATATAGTTCACTTGGATGACAGAGTTCAGCAGCAGGGAATGGATTTTAATAAAAACAGTTGTAGTACAGATAAAGTATCAACTAAAATGAAAACAAAATGTACTTATTAGGAGAGATCTATTATTTTGTAGTAAGATTACTAATGTAGTTCTCCTTGCTCTATTCTTGGGACAAATTTTATTTAGTATTTTCATTAACAATCATAAAAGAAAAAGCAGGCAAGACATAGGGAGATTTGCAGATAACCACACACGTAAACACTTCATTGGCAGAGAGAGCGATCATTCACTGGAACAGCATCCCCAGGGACGTGGTAGAGTCCCCATCACTGAAGGTTTTCAAGATGTGATTGGACAGAGTGCTAGATAAACTCATCCAGACTCCATTTCCTATGAAAGGTTGGACCAGATGATCTTTTGATCTTTCAACCTGGGCTATGTTATGAGCCTATAATTCTTAATTTATTATGCATGAGTGGTGATTTAGTTTTATTAATCATTGGGTGCTTATACATTAGTTTTCTTGTGTAGAGAATGAATATAAATTAATTGAAATTAATGAAAATATTTGATTCTGTAAGCTTTATAGGCTCTTTGCTGAAAACCAGACATCAAGGCTTGCTTTTGTTTGATATGGATTCACAGCCTAAAACTGAGATGTCTAGATTAACCTAGTCTTTAGGAAGTCAATGCTGCAAAGAGAATATCTACAGTGTTTGATTCATTAGACTACCTGTAGACAGCTTTCACAGAGTGACAAGAGATGCCCTTTTTGAGGTTTCCCTTCATTTAAATTGCTTCAGATTTAGCCTAGGTGATGAACAAACTTAAGTGTACGACATTCAGAAAGCAAAAGAGTGGTTGAATCTTAGTTCTTGATTGGAACACTCAGAAGAGTTATGACTGGCTTTGCTGTGGGAAATGGACAACACTTGCAAAATAGGATTTAGAATGGAAAGCTTTGGCCCCTGAACAATGCAAGAATGAAGTGCATTATCGCATCAGTATTAAGGGATTATTTCTTTTGAGTGCATCTTTACTTCTTGTAATGAAAATATCTAAATTTTACTTTATACAGTCCCCTGCTTGATCCATTGCCTCACTGTATCTTGCTTTCCTAACCTGTCTGTTCACTGTGTCCCAGACTGACTCCAATAGTTATTTACAGTCAGAAAAAAAATTAATTTATCTATTTAGTCACATCTACATCACAAGTTGTCTCCTGTCATCCATGTGTTTAAACCAGTAAGTCTGCTCACACAACAGAAATATTTCTTGAATTCTATCTGGTTCAGACTAAACAGTATGTCCATAAAAATAACAAATAAATACATACTTAGTTTGGAGGGTATACGGACTCCAGTGTTGACACCAGTGTATGGGCTCCAGACACTATTAAAAATGGATCCAACTTCTTTAAATTTCTTATAATATGTTGAAAATTTGATATTATAACTGTCTTCTTATCATGAATAAATGTTAAACACGTATAAAATAAATAGTTTACTTCCTCTTTGTTAACAGAAAGTGGCCAGAAGTCTGGGGGAAGCTCATTAAATGAAATTCTCTCCTTTCTTGACCGTGGTACTATAGAGAAGGACTTGTATGCAAAAAAATGTTCAGTTTCCCTGAACAGTGTGTACAGGTTAAGGTGAATTTGACTTAACAATGGAAATACAATCAGGGAACAGTTATGTCATTTGACTTTGCCTCTCTGTAAAGTCACAGGGAAAGATGGGATTTAACAGTGACTTGGTCAACCATCTTTCCTGCATATTGTTTATCTACAAGAATAATATGTGGAAGCAGAGACGATTTTCAAAGAGAAAATTCTCAAGTTCTGTTGCCAAGAAAGAAGAGAGTTCAGAGGAGAGAATGTGACATAAAAGAACATTGTATTGCAGTACAGAGCAGACACTGTCAAAATGTGATCTTTACTGATGCAAAAAGTCTCAGAAGAGGACTCCATGATAAACTCCATGGATCTATTGACAGAATAAAGGTTCTGCAAATTTTTTAACACTTTTTTAGACAAACAATATATGTGGAAAATTTAGATATTTTTAGTCATTAATAAAAGATCTTGCAGAGATGTCAATAAGAATTTCTAGTTTACACTTTCTTTATACTTCTAAGTTTTACGGGTTGAGGATTTGAGTCTTATTTTATAGATTTATAGAGTTTATTCATCTTTATATTTCTAAATCTCTCATGCTGAGAATTTTATTCTTATTTCATAGATTGAGGAAGAGTTACAAAAGTTTTACTTCTAGTTTTATATAACATCAGTGAGATCTAGAAATGATTTAATTTATTTAGTCTCTTTTAGCAATTTGAATCCACTGTCTTAAACATGTTATTCTACATGGTTATTCATACAGTTTGTGAAAAATATGGTACCCTACAATGTGACAGAATTTCTTATAAGATTTTCCTGCTGCCAGTACTAGTATTTTTAATCTGATTTTGATTGTGGCATATAATCAATTAAATTTGCATGAAAAATGACCTAGAATGTTTTTAATTGTGCAGAAAGGCAAATGTACCTTCATGTGGTCAAACATGGCTTTTCTTTTTAGTCTGATTTCAGGATAACTGTGAATACGACATTAAAAGTTGCAAAATATTGTAAAAGACAAAATTCCACAGCCAACAAGGGTGACCTCTCAAGACACAGTTCCCAACAATTATCTTGCCATTCAAATCAAAGAAGTAAGATTGCAACAGAGGAATACATTTATTCTGTAATCTATAAGCAAATCAGAGTGTCACAAGAGGATTTATCTTGTGAGAGAAGAGTGATGGAAAAACATACAATGATGGAAGTCATTATGCTTTCTATAGGTTAAAAGCTATACTTTTTAATAGATCACATTTTTTGCCATTGCACTTTCTCTCAAAATATTTCTTTCTAACTTTTGAAAAATAAAAAAGTCTCAACTGTAACAGCACATGGAAAAATGTGCCCTGTTAAACCCCTAAAATATAAGTCACTCTTTGAGATCACTTTTAAATCCTAGGTATTACTTTCCTATTTGGAGGGAGAAATTACCTTGTATTTTTTCCCATTTCAGGATTGTCTGTCTAAACATTTTATATGTCTTTCTCTGTAATTATTTTAAAGTATTCTCCTTCTACAGTTTGACACAACCAAACTTGCGAGTTAGAGATATAAACTAACTAAAAATGTGTTTCGATTTTGAATGTTAACCTTCTGAAGATAAACCCTTCCAGGAAAAGTTCTGATTCCCTTCAGCTAACTTTTATGAGGACATTTTCATTAATGTCTCATATATTTCCCTCAATTATATTTATAACTATTTACTACCAATAGGGTGCAATAACTTCCACTAACAGAACAAGTTATGAAAACACTTTTGGCAAACATTATGATTCTTTGTTCTCCTTTCTTTTTAGGAATATAATAAAAGGTACTGTTTGCAGGATTCTGAGAATAATTTTGACATTTTTTGTATTAACCTCTTATAAGCATGAATCTTAACCATGTAGTAAATTAGCTTTCACCTTTCTATATTGGTCATGATTCCTGATTTTAAGAATACCAGCTTTGTGAAGTATTTGTATCTTCAACAATTACCATCAGTTCTTTCTCTCAAGTCCAGAACTAATTGCAGACCTCTTAGTAGGAAGAAACTGCAAATCATATTGACTAAAAGCAAAGGCAAACACAATTCCAACAGAAAAATGTTTTCATCTTCTAGTTATTTATCTCAGTGACAGCCAACACCTACTTGTCAGACTGACTTCCACCTTGTTTATATTGATCCTCAGCCAATTTTCTCATTACAAAACAAAGAAGTTACAGTATTCAGTCTGATGTATTTAAGACAAAAAGGCGCATCTCACTACATGGAGAATGAGTGAAAATACTGTAGCAGATAGAAAAATTCACCTTCTGATTACATCACAAATGTCTTTGAAATTATTTCCATCTAACAGAAAAACTCCTTTTCTACCTGTTCTAAAAATTTGGTTTTCTATCCATTTTTGAAGAAAGATTGATAAAGATAAAGGTGAAACAAAGTTACTCATTGTTAATGTTCTAACAAGGCAAAAATCTAGGAAAAAAAAGATGAAGTTATTTCTGACAACTCCTAGTTTGTTTTGTTTTGTTTTGATTTGATTTGTTTTGCTTTTTGTTTGCTTTTTTATTTTTATTTTTTTTACAAAATGGAAAAGTAATGATGAGAATAAAGGAGAGAGAAAAGTCAGGAAATATTTATGGTCTCAGCATAGAATGACATTTTAACTTTATTTTAAGGATATTTATCCATACAAATATTTGACAGACAAAAAGAAATATTGACTTAAAATAGGAAGTGAAAAAGTCTAAGAGGGCCTTAAAACCATAATATATTTAGAGACTTGAATTTTCTCCCTCTTTTGTTTTCCCAAACAAATATTATTGTTATCAGTAGATTATTTGTATCTATTATTTGTGTTAATATAGATATCTTTGATCTTTCAGAGATTTTATTTGGTGAATACATTTCTACACTAAGAAATAAATCTCAGTGTTACATATTAATGCTAATGCCAGCAGAATTAAACAGAAGCCTATAGCTTTTGCAGTAGTGATTCAGTTATATATGTAAGTACATTGTCTGCTGCTGGTCAAAATGACAAATATTATTATTGTCTTTTATTTGAGTTCTTAATGTCTTGAAATTTTTAATGAAGCGACATATCTTCTGTGTTCATTCATGTAAACTTGTTTTCCTGGAAAGAAGTGTCACAAAAAGAATTACAACTTCCAGCAGTAATTCCATAAGTGCTTGAGGTTTGGAATGTATTTGTACTCCAGCTTTCCTAATCTTTCCTAATAAAACTATGATCTTAAATGATATCTATTTGAGAGTTTTGTCTTAAAACTCATATCAGATTTCTCAGAAGCTTAGGATCTCAAAAGCCTAAGCCAGCCTGTCTAGATCTGATATAGTTGTTCCTGTATCTCTTTCTGAGACAGTGGTAGTGTTGATCTGCTCAGGGGTTTAGGCAGTAGAAAACTTATTTCGTCAGGATATCAGCTAAACAGAAATGGTTACGAACATAGATAGAATCGAACTTGCTTTTTTATTTTCAGTCGTAACATTAGATTGGAAATAAGAAAGATGCTGTTTGTTCCTTGCACTAGCAAGCAGAGTTGGTGAGTATCAACAGCTACTGAACTCCCTTCTTTTAGCTGTTGCTCACTGCTGTAAAAGTAGATGGAAGAATTTGTTAACTGCTGATATGTTTATCACTAGCAAGTCTTTCATTTACTCTGCTTGAAAAGTTAAAGCTGGCATTGAGTTAGAATGTCATTAATGAGGCTAGCAGAAACACAAAAAAAATCCATCAACTCAGAGTCAAGGAAAAGTTCTTAAAATTCCAATCTAACAAAAATTATAAATTCGTATCAACCAGATTCATGCCACGTAACTGCAGGTTACTAAAATCTAATTGTCTAATTTAAGATAACCATTTAAACTCTGGTGTTATTCATAAATAACATCCTTTAAAGATCTGGTGTGATGTGTTATCCTTGGCTGGATGCCAAATGCCCACCAAGCCACTCTCTCATTCTCCCTCCTGAACATGATAGGGAGAGAAAATAAGATGAAAAAGCTCATGAACTGAGATAAAGACAGGAAGATTACTCACCAGTTACTATCAAACAGGCTTGACTTGGGGAAAATAATTTTAATTTTGAAAATAGAGTAGGATGGCAAGAAACAAAGACAAAACTAAAACCACCTTCCCTCCACTCCCCTTCCCTTCTTCCCAGACTCAACTTCATTCTTATCTTCGTGACTCTTCTACCTCCTCTCATCTTGAGCAGCACAGGAGGAATGGGGAATGGGCATTGCAGTCAATTAGTAACAATTCATCTTTGAGAGTCCTTCCCCTTCACACTTTTCCCCTGCTTCAGTGTGGGGTCCCTCCCGCAGGATAAAGCTCTTCACAAACTTTTCCAACATGGATCATTCCCATGGCCTGCAGTTTTGAAGAACTGGTCCAGCATGGGTACTCTCCACAGGCTACACACCATCAGGAATGGACTGCTCCAGTATGAGTTCCCTTGCAGGGCCATAGTTTGTGCCAGAAGTCTGCTCCTGGATGGGCTCCTTTCCATAGGCTGTGGTTCAAGGCATCTCCACCTGTTGCGGCATGTGGTCCTACACAGGCTGCAATGTGGATATCTGTTTGTTATGGTTTAAGGGTTAACAGCCTGAAACGGAAGGACAGGTGGTGTCTGTAGGACCCCGGGGGCTCAGAGATCAGTACTGTTCCCTCCCTTTCTGACCACAGTCTAAAAAAAACCGAGGAGGCCCGAGGTTTTCGAGGGCTTTTCCTGGCTTTCCTGGGCTGCTTCCTGTCACATCTTGGGACGGCTGGGACTATCTCCACGTGCTCGGCAGCATCCACCACCACCCGCTCCCTGGCACCACTGCAGTCCCTGGTGACGAGTCACAGCAGTAGCAGCGGCCACGAGGCACTGCTCGGACACTTCCACTCGGGACTACTGGGGTCGGGTTTTGTATGTAGTTAAATATCCTTTGTCCCTTATTAATTCCCTTTTCGTTTTCCCTGTTTTGTTTTTTTTTCATTACAGTTATTATAGTCTTAACTTCCAACCTTGTGTGAAGCATCTTTTCTCTATTCCCCTTTTTTTAATCCTCCCCTGGGAGGGTGGGGGACAACAGAGAGAAAATCCTGCTCCCTGGGCTTGCCCTGAGCCCTAAATGGAGACACTGTTCTGATGTCATCCTTCATGGGCTGCATAGGGACAACCTGCTTTAACATGGTCTTCTCTATTTGCTGCAGAGAAACCTCAGCTCCAGTACCTGTACCACCTCCTTCTCTCCTTTCTCACTGACCTTGGAGTCTGTAAGACTGTTTCTCTCACATTTTTCTCACTCCTGTCTCATAGTTGATATTGTGCAGTGTTTTTTACCCTTCCCTTAATATGTTTTCACAGAGGCATCACCAGCTTGGCTGATGGCCTCAGCTGTGTGCAGCGGTGGGTCTGTCTGAACTGTCTGGAATGGGCAGCCCTTGGCATCTTTTCTTAGAGGCCACTGCGGCAGCGTCCCTGCTACCAAAACCTTGCCATGTAGACCCAATATATACAGATATGTCTAGAGAGAGGTTTGTGCCATTTCAGGGTAAGTCCTGGTGACATTTTTTAGAAGTGTCTAAGGGCTGAGTTGAACAAAGAGGAGTAGTTTAGCCAGAGCAGTTTACCTTAGTGTGACCAGGTGCTAAATGATGGCACTTTGTTTCTGAATTAATCTTGTGAGTGTTTGATCTTCATGAAACTGGTAGCTTGGTGGATAATTTGTACAGCACACTCAAAAGTAATTGGGTTTTGGCCAAAAAATCTTGATTAGGGAACTCATTTGCATGTTTTAATAATTTTCCAACAAATCAAGTTTTTCACTTAGTTCTGCTTTACCTTACTTATTTGCCTAACTCCAAAATACAAAGTAAAACTCAAGAAGCTTTGATCCCCATGTATATAGAATAATAATTAAATAGTAATGCTTTCAAAAGCCTCTGTAAAGCAAACTCACCAACTTTGTACTTTCATAGAGTTATAATTTAGAATCTGAAAAGAATCTGTTTGTCTCCAGAAGCTTTACAAAGTGACTGATGGTGTGGCAACACTTTGGTAAGAAGCATATTAGTGACAATAAAAAACTACTATCACAAATAGTACATTGTCAAACCAGGGAATTACAGCCCTAGTGGAGTTAAACAGAAACTTTCATACACACCTGATCAAAAAAATACCATATTCTACTTTTTTTCCCCCAGTTTCTTTTACATTTAAAGTTTTGAGCGATTGACAGATGACACTTCATAAATGTTCTCCTGGACTTTGTTCAGAAGTGTTGAATGATGAAACATGATGAAACCTTAAGATCTTGAAAATAATAATAATATTTTCTCAAAGTTTTATAAAATGTGCCAGGCTCAGTCAAGTATTGCAAATATTGTAAGGTTTTAAGATAGGCATAAAGATTGTATTAAATTTTGCTTAGAAAAGAATCATGCGGCTAGAAAAACAGAAGAATCAAACCATCACTTTATATAATATTAAGTACAAGATTTGTAGGGGAATGCTGTCTTTCGGAGGAGCTTCCGTTAAAACTGTTTTCAAATGCCGAGAGAAAAAGAAGCTGGTCAGAACCAGGACATTGGAATTTAAAAAGGACCCAAAGATTAGGTTCCAAATGTTCTTTATTGCCAAATACACTGCTAAACTCACTGAAGGATATTTATAAACAGCATTGCATTTCTGCTTTCACAGTATTTTTGTATGTTGCAAACTTTGAGAATAAAATCTTCAATTTACTTAAGAAAAGTATTCCCTGAGTAAATGGCATACAGTAGGCACTATGTTTCTTATAATTATCTTGATAATACTGGCTTATGATGGTCTTATAATCTTAAAGTATGGAGGAAAGCAAACAACTCTACTTTAAAACCTTTTTTCCCCTTTTTCCTATTCCAATCAAAGCAAAAAGTGGAAAATGAAAAATTGCTTAGAGAACAGTTTTTTCAAAATCAAAACTCTCACTTTTACTGCTCTTGAAATTTTTGTCTAATTCTACTGTTGCAATTTTGTTATCCTTTTCTGTTAACATAACAGCATTTTCATTTGAGGAAAAAAAAAATTAAAAGATAAGAATTCAGAACACATTTTGTGATAAGCCACTGAGGTAGTGATGGTATTATTTGAAGTCAATTATAATATGTTAAAAACCAACCAACCAAAACCCCGCTGAAATGTCATTTTATGACATCTGTCCATGCTCATAAAGTGTTTTATAGCTTAATGATCTTTGTGTAACTGTCTCAGTGCTTATTCACCTACTTTTCAAGGTCCATGTCAAAGAGACCTTGACAGGTAATTTTGCACAGAAAAAACCCAGAGACTTCATATGACCTCAAATGATATATTGAAGTAAATGTTTCAAAATTACTAACCTCTTTTTGCTAACTTTTTTTTCAGTAAATCAATCTTTTCTTTAATCCTGACAGACTTTTGCAGTTCACCCTTTCCCTAACTTAAGACAAAATGGCCACACTCGCAGCCCTGATAATTCAGCATCATATCTTCTAATGGCGTCCTTTTATGCATCGCCTTCTACAGACTGAATGTTTATTAATCTTTTATCTGATTTTTCTACTACTATATACGGGTTTTACAACAAAAGTACAAATACTAATAGCTGAAACATCAGTCTTCTTAACCTTGATAGCAAAATTCTCAGTGTGTCAATTGACTTCAGTGTGGTAAAATTTCTTTCTTAGCTGGCTTTCTCAGAAACAATTTGAGATACTTAGATTGACCTTTTCCCTCCTTCTCTTCCTACGGAAAACTTGAACACTATTTCTCTAATCTTTTAGTTTATCTCTTCAAAATAAAAGTATATTTTGTAATCAAATAGATTGTTGACAGATACAGTATTTGGATAAAACAGGAACTGATTGATCGATCATTCCTTATAAACATAAAAGAGGTTTTTACTTCACACCCAGTGAGAGACAAAGCATTCTAATACTCATTTCTTTGTATTTGAACCTTTAAAGAGTGGATTTTAATAAACACAAACATAAAGATCACTCTTTCACTATCAAAATAATCAAGTTAAACTGAAAAGTATAACTTCTCCAGCTCTAATGAAAAATGGAAAATGTAGCCATAGTGAGTTAAATGTTATTTTACACTCAGTATTACTTCAGATGGAAAGAAATCGGTGTAAAAGATCACAAAGGAAAAATATGCAATAAAATATACAATTGTCTTCCATGAAAATAAATGAGATCATTACTTAAAACCATACTGATGGGTTATAAGTTGATGATTTAGACAAAAACTAAGAACACAAATTTTTTAATAGAGAATTCATATATATTGTTAATATACTTTTTGATCCTAACACCAAATAAAAATATTTTGATGCAGACCTGACAATCACACAAAAAGAATAAGTCTAATGTATTGTAGTCAGGAGTCTAAAACCACCTTTCTCTGTCATCTTTTAAATCTGCATCTGAAGATAACCAAAAAAAGCTGAGTGTTACTTGGAAATATTTGTCTCAATTGTTAAAAACAGTTTTAGTGCAAAAGATGCTCTAGATGAACATGGAACATTTCATCAGCTCTTACTGTCCTCAAGTCACTCAGCTTCACCTTGTTTTAGTGTGGATTTCTATGCTTCCTGGAATGGTACGATTTCTGTGTATATTTGTTCAGGAAGCATAAAGGTACTTCAGGAGAGCCTTTTTCATTTCCTGAAAGAGAGCATAATTAATAACAACATCATTACTACATACAATTAAAATCAGCATAGTTGAAACAAAGTAATGTGTTAAGTCCTTATTCCACTATTGTAGAAGGGCTAAGATTAACAGAATTCAACTTTGGTTAACAGATTGTAAAGTTACAATTATGAGGGTGTCCCTACTTAACTTTAATTCTTACTTACTTGAAGGTATCCAGAGTTCTCTCTGTTTTTTCTTTCTCCATATATTTTTTTTATTAGATACATCTTTTCTGTGTTTTGGGATGGCTTGATGTTGCACTACATCTATTTTTGAGATAATGATTAAATATGCTAATATGAAACACATTAATAATTTGCTTTATATCTTTCTTTGCACACACAGACACACACAGACAGACACACACACACACTCAGATACACACACATGCTCTTAATAACTTGCTTATATGTGGCCAGAGAAAGAGCAGTGTTTTTGTTTAAATTCTTCCTGCTATCTACAGTGAGCCACACAGGTGCTAAATAAGGCCAGAGTGCTTTATCAGTCTCCTTTTGCTGCTGGTAACTATGTAGCTGAAAATAAGGTATGTTTTCTCATATTCTGATATGTTGCCTGGGAACTAGCCCTCCACATGCTCTGATAACATGAAACAGCTTGAATATTGCTCAGGCAACAGAATTTCTGAAAACACTTCAAAAATAAATCATCAAACAGTATTTTGTGCTCCATTAAGTGGGTTGTGGGGAGGGGGGGGGGGGGGGGGGGGGGGGGGGGGGGGGGGTGAGACAGGAAGCAAAAGAAAAAAAAAAGCTTTTCTTTCAATATGCAAAGAGATACGCACAGGTTAATTCCAAAACTGACTATTTTCTTTTTTAAGGAATCCAGTTCATTTTAAAAGGCAGACACACAGTGATGGAAATAGAGGAAAATTGCAGCCATTAAGCACAGACAGGAAATGTGTGCACCAGCTCTAGCTAAACATGAAAATTAAATCCAAACTGCTACAAACTAGGTCTGGGTTTTAATGTTAATTGTTCATATGCCCTCAGTACAAATTATTCACACTAATGTACTGGATTTGCCAAGCCTATCTCTTCTACAATTATTATTTTTGTTGTTGTTGTTTTGTAAATGCCATCTCTCTTTGTGTACATTGTGGGAATTTAGGTAAGCTGCTTTAGTTGTAAGAAAGTTCTGAGCATAACATTTAAGGCTGCTGCAGCAGTTTCATGGATCATTAACAATTTGCTAATATTGTTTTAGCTTGCAAATTAGTGCAGCTTAGTGACTAAGGAAAGGTTCCATAGCTGTCATCAATCAGACTAAAATTCTTCATGCATGAGATGAAAAACAATTTTTAGCCTTTGAGGCTCAGACAGCAATTACTGTAACGGGGGGAAAGAAAAATAAAAAAGGAAAAAAGTGGGGGGTGGGGAGAGAAGCGAAGATGAGAAAGCAAGCTGTATAAAACACTGTTAGCCGTTCTGTTAAATTTATTTCTTGTTGCACTAGGAGAGAACTAACACATGCTGTGCAACCATCCCTTAGCTTCCTACTGTATTAATGAAGTGACAAAATTTAGAGGGGAAAAAGAGAACCTTTCCTAGGAAATGACAAGAGATTAGTGAGCATATAAAGGAAATAAAACCATACAGACCAAAACCAAAACAATGCAAAACACAAAACCTGAGAGTTTAGAAATATATTTCCTTCAGCCACATGCCCACTCCTGTTGTGTTTGCTTTTCTTGAACATATGAGTGACTGAGTTTTATTCCGATGGATACTCACAGAAACCAAATCCTGACATTGCATTCTCTAGTACTCACAGATAGCAAATTATAAATATCATGCACATACATCTTTATAGAAAAGGAAAATGTCATGCTTCTCAGATTCTCTTGGCAGAGACCTACAGCAGTACAGTTAAGAAGCCAACAAGCAGTTCCTGGGGACCACTCAACAGCTAAGTGCAAACTCTGTTATCACCGAATTTCTTTAGTGCAACTAGTAGTTTCAGTCCACACAGTGTATAGCTCACAATGAGGGTTCCTTGTCTGACTCTTCAGCAGAGCAGAGGGCAAGAACAGTCGCATCACACAAAGTAGCAAGGAAGCAACTCTAGTGAGTTATGCTACTCTCTTGTAGCATCATCTAGTATGCGAGCAGTGTCTTCAGCTTCAGTCACACCAGCAAAGAAATAGATTTCTCCTCAGCCTGCTTTTAATTTTGTTTTTAACCAAGTGCTCTTACTCCAAAATATTTTCCTCTCATCCATCATCTAAATTCATTCAGCTACTCTCTTTTCCTGTTGTCTTCTCTGCATACCTCCTTGCAGCCTTTTCCAGTTTCACACTACCCAAAACTTCCCATCAAATCTTCCCCTTTCCCATTGCTCCCATCTGTCACTTCTGGTATCTGTCTTGATCTTAAATAGGTTGTTGTAACTCTACAGCCTTCTCTTTCAAATATTTCACTTCTTTATGGAAGCTGATAAATGCTATCTCTCTACAAACTGCATTTAAGAAATAGAGAAAGTACAATATAAAGTGACAGCAACAATATTCTGATAATACCTTTTGACTTCTACATATCTTTCACTGTATAAGGGATAGTACAGGTTGTTTTTTACTTGTCAATCAGAAATGCATGCAGAAAAGGGCATGTGACTGTACAGCAGTCACTGCAGTTCTCACCTGTGTTTAGCTTAAACCCCAGGTGTCTCTGGTAGAGATGTGGGGTGTTAATCTAAGAACATGCATCGCTGTAGTGCCAATATATTGTGTAAAGTTCTGTCAAGGCCATGGGAAATAAAGGCCTAAATTTTCAAATTTATCAAAATGTTCTTCAGGATCAGAGTCTGTGTGTTTCATGTTTAGCGAGCGACTGAACTTAAGTGTCAGACATACCCATAAGACTCCCTAAACAACCCACAACTCAGTATTAGTAATCAAGGTCACACATAAGCATGGAAACATACTGAGTCTGAACACTATTTTCTCAGCATACCACAAGGTAAGATGATCAATATTTTCTAAGAAAAGGGACTAATGCAACCAAAAATAAGAAAACTATAAACATTTTTAATATTTCTTTTTGGGCCAATGTTTACAAGTCTTTGACTCATTCCAATTCTTTCTGCCTTACACAATATTTTAGTTCTGTCTGTTTTCCAAGTGTCTCAGATAAGGTATCTTTCTGAGGAGCAGGAATCATATAATGTAATTTAGGTGATGAACCAAAACTCAAACCAACTCTTTTAATTGCATATTCGCAAAATTTTTACAAACAATACAGTAAGAAACCAGACACAAAGGAAGAATAAATAAAAACTTTAATAAGTATTTTATAGAAATTATTTGCTTATATTTGTTTTAAGATATTAATTTAATAAGGTAGTAATTAGATGAACCAGACAGAAAAAGTTGATTAATCATTAAGGCTTTCAGTGTCATTTTTTTAGAAGACATATTAAAATGGTAAGAAAAAATACTAGTTCTGTTACCATATTTATCTGAATGTGAAAGGAATGACCTTCTAATTAAGTAGTGACATCAAAGTGCATAGTTATCTGTGTTACATCTCTGTCAAATATTGTTGCTTAATACATGGAGTTAGAGTCTTATGCTTGTCTTACATTTTATGATAAAGACTACTCCCAGCTGACTTGGTGGTACACAAGATAGTCATGGCTGATACGTCACAATTGGCAAATGTGAAACTGGATAGATCTTAATTTTTGTACCAAAAGTTTGTAGTACCAAGATATTTGGTGAGTTTGTTAATTAAAATAAGGGTCATGATTTCAAGTACTTTTTTAAGTCTCTTTAAGTTATGAATTTTGAATTTGGGAACAATAGAAGAAAAATAATGTTTCAATAAAGATTTTAACTGGTTTTCAAAATTGTCATTTTGAAGATAGCTATATTCAAAAAAGCCTGTGAAATTAGGTGATTGCATTTTAAAATTTCACCTTGACTGCAGTAAAATGTTACAGTGTAATCAAGAATCATAATATGCCAAATATTTTAATTAATCACATTCTACATTTTAGAAAGTCTTAAACTGTGCATAGATAACATATACCATCTTGGTATGTTAAGTGTTAATCACACTTTTGGTAGTATAAGCCATAAATATATTTCTAATTATGACATGTATAATCAAATTATCCAACAGAACAGTTATTACAGTTAGATTTATTTTATAGCTCTGCTATATCTGAACAACATAATGTAATCCATCAATCAAAAAAGTAATAATTTATTGTTGTTTCTCTCCATTTATAAGGACATTTTTATCAGCTTGACAAAATGAGTTATGAGTCCTATTTTTCAGACTTCACTTTCCTTTAAAAGTTAATTTAAGAACCTCAGATAACTAAAATTAAAAATAAAAAACAATAAAAACTTTAAAAAAGGAGAAAGAAAGATAGAAAGATAGAAAGAAAGAAAGAAAGAAGGAAAGAAGGAAAGAAGGAAAGAAGGAAAGGAAAGAATTCTAATTATTTCCGAAAGTGTGCCTTCTACTTGATGTATTCCTTAATATAATTAATCTGATGTCCTGAGTTACCTAACAAAAACATGGTATATGTTCTAGTAAAATAATTTATTTTATAGTCAACATATCTATTATAGGGTGTATGTCTTTGCTCTCAATAAATAAATAAGCCATATTAATGCATTTCTTGCAAGAAAAAAAAAAAGGATATGAAGTTCTTAAAACATGTTATGGATTTCCCAGTCAATATTTCAGAAGATTAGTAATCAAACATTTCATTCAGTAAGTGTGATGAAAACATCTAAAATGGTAACCAGTAGAGGTGTTTTAATTTTATTACTGGGTTGTACAACAGGTTTTTCTCTATTGTCTAATACAGAGTTGTTTTTTGTTGTTTTTTTTTTAAAAATGAGTTTATTTAGTCAGAGATTCCATTCACATTGAAATTATTACACAACTCTAAACTTCTAGCATACCATTTATGGTGAGCAACGATGGATTAAAAAAGAAAAAAAGACCCTCCACTTACAATAAGTTAACTTTCCTCTATGCCACACAGAATGGAAACTGAAAACGATAAAGTTTCTAATACTCCTTATGGGTAAGAAATGAATGAATCTCACTGAAGTTGAGATGAGCAAGCTTTTGAGCTTTTTGGTTAAAGAAGCTGGAACTGATGTGGGCTTGTCTTTTTTTATTTTCTGTTCGGCTTCTTCATGCTTGATGAGTTTTTTGCTGTTTTCAACTCATCCCAGAATGGGACCACATCTGTTACCAGCACTGCTTCTTTTGATTTAGTTTTGCCAGTCATCTTTCTTCTGTGTTCAGCTGGATGCCCTGACTCCTTGAAGAAACTTTTATCACTTGTGTGCCTTCTTGGACAACTGTATGCTGCACTACTTTTGCGCTCACATACTTATGTATACACTGTGACTAGGAATGCTACCATGATGTTAACAAGTACTTGTACACTGCTAAAGTACTTGTATACTACTGTTGGTCACACTACATTCATGGTTTGGTATGCTTATATTTGTAGGCAAATTAATATTTATATATTTTGTAAGTAAATTAATATTCTTAATATTAATATCCTGGATGGGCAGGATTGGTGTCTGAGGTCAATTGTATGAGGTGTAACAAAGACGAAGTGCCGGGTCCTGCACTTTGGTCACAATAACCCCATTCAGTGCTACAGGCTTGGGGAAAAGTGGCTAGAAAGACGGCAGGAAGAAAATGACCTGGTTGTATTGATTGACAGTGGACTGATCATGAGCCAGCAGAGTGTCCAGGTGGCAAAGAAGAACAACAGCATTCTGGCTTGTATCAGAAATAGTGTGGCCAGCAGGAGTACGAAAGTGATTGTACTCCTATATATGGTACTGGTGAGGCTGTACCTCGAATACTGTGTACAGTTTTGGGCCTCTCACTATAAGGACATTGAGGCACTGGAGCATGTCCAGAGAAGGGCAACAAAGCTGGTTCAGGGTCTGGAGAAACAGCCTTATAAGAAGTGGCTGAGTGAGCTGGGGTTGTTTAGTGAGGAAGAGAGGAGACTGAGGGGAGACCTTTTTGCTCTCTACAACTACCTGAAAGGAGGTTGTAGAGAGGTGGATGTTGGTCTTTTCTTCTATGTAACTAGTGATAAGACAAGAGGAAATGGTCATATGTTGTGCCATGGAAGGTTAGATTGGATATAAGGTAAAAAAGTCTTTACTGAAACCTTAATGATTCTGTGATTCTATGATTAACTATATCTTGATTTATAAAAATATAATTATTAGGTGTCACAAGCATCTATTTTGACAACCAAAAGAAAGACAAATGAATGTGTACTTTATACAATTTATTCTTTCATTTCCATATAAGTAAACCAAAAGACTTTTCTGTTTCATTGCGAGAGGAATCAAATACAGGATATATGAAAACACATTTATTTGAATCAACTTTTATCTCTAATCTTAATAGATTTACCACTCAAATGATACAAAATCCTAGTCATTGTTTGGATAACTTCATGAAAATTGCTGTGATAAATGATTTAGCCTCAAACAGGATTCCAATTAAAGTTTACAGTTTATGAAGTGAGTAAAGGCAAGCAAACAGCGCTGGGTGTGTGGGGACAGAATGTCCTAATCCTGTTCTGATCCCTCGAGCCGCACGCCGTACAGGTCTCTTTTGGGGTTTATATTTCTTTAACTAATACATATTCATGGGATTTCACAATACGCTTATACATATGCATGACCTATCCCCACTTCATATTATAATTAGCTCTCCTCCCATCCGTGCTTGAGCAGTGTCCCTTGCTGGTGGTCGTGGGGTGGGGGTCGCAGAGGATGTTCTCTTGGTAACCTTTGTTAATTTTTTCTTCTTGCGTAGACTTAGTTATTTCTTGGCTCTTGCTCAAACCACAGGACCGGTATTATCTCGCTTCTGAGGGAGTGTTTTTTCTTTCTGGCGTCTTATGGGTTTTACACAACTATATACTCCATTCTACTTGTTCTCAATCTGTTCTCCGTACAAGGACAGCCAAAATAGTCACAGAGGTCGCATCTTCCCCATTTTCTCCACATTATTTTAACACGAATCAGACTGACACATCTCACATTGCTATGAGACAGATTCCTAGGATATGGAAAGTTTGCCAAAATAATATAACAAAAAAACGAAGATGCAGCCCATAAGTCACAGAAGTACAGATGAAACAAGCAAACAAACAGGCAAATAAACCATAGCTGAAAATATTACTTGTTGGTTTAATACACTGACTGAAATGCTGTGATGCCTCCAAATGCCAAGACACTGGGAAGTTTGTATGTGATCCGGATTCCATAGAACCACATCAAATTTAACCAAGGTGGATTCCTATCAGGCAGGTCTATATAAATATTCCGACTCTTCATGGTCATCCTTAAAGGTTAGACTCCCTTCATCTACCTGATAAGAAGTTAAATTTCCTTCATTTCCAGCCTAGATTTTTGTAACAATTATGGTGTAAGGATCAGTCTGGCTCATAATTTAAACAGGTTTCGGTGATGTCCAGTGCACCAGGTGACTTGTGGGGGGTTGCAGGAGCAACTCAGCCTTAAATTGCCTTGAGGCCCTGTCTCTGCAGTGAGGACCCATGAGGAGCTGTGTAGATAGCTCAGCCCTGAGTTGTCTGGTAAGCAGGAAACTAAACAGGGCAGTATTGCATCATTCAAAGAACCGAAACCTGAGCTGAGCCTTGAAATTCCCCAACAAATAGTATGCCCTGAGTCCCAATCAAACCACTATTCAGTTGCCTAAAAGTAAAACAAAGGTAAGCTGGAGGACTTCTATCTGGCTGCAACAGACCCAAACAATACAAAGATATGCAAGAGATAGAGCATACAGAAGGGAACAACATCCATGAATAAACAAAGATAAGGACAGGCACTGTGGAAGAAACAACCACCCAGATGGTCTAATGTACTCAGACATGCCCCTTCCTGCTGTCCCATACACCAGGGGATAAAAACTCTGAGATCTATGTTAGAAAGGGGGAGTTACTTCTCCAGCCATGGAGTGATGAGAACCTTCCCCCTTGGTCAGAATTCTGGCCAAGGTAACTTACATGGGAGCCTTCACCTGGAGGGGTAAGTGAATATTTGGCAGGCTTTAAGTTTGTAGACGCAGGTGATTAACACATATGTGGTATTCTGAGTTGTTTGTGAGTTGTGACAGTGTGTTCCATGAATCGCCTGGGAATTGCAATAGTGAATTTTGTGAGTAGCCTGGAAGTTGTCGTGAATTGCTTATGAGCATTAGCAGTGAGTTTTGTGAGTGGTCTGCGGTCTGTCATGAATTGCCTGTGGGCTGTAATAGTGCATTTTGTGACTGTTGTAGTTACAATAGTGCATTTTGTGAATCTCTTGTGGTTGTAAATAGTGTAGTCTTGCTTTTAAAATTGCAACAGGGCATTCTCCATTGTATCCATAGAACCTGCAATAGTGACGTACTGGATCTGCACATGTTGTTCACATAAATTGTTAAATTTAAACTCTGCAGTAGAGTCTCTTTTCGCCACATATGGCCAAAGAAAGCCGAGTTTAACCAAAAAGTTAACATTTGTATGAACATTTAGGCCACTGAAAATCTATGTTATGCTGAGGGCTATTTGTAACCTCTAATTATTTCAGCTAATTTGATTGTTAATATAAATTATGTTAATTTTTTTTTGTTTTCTGAACTCTTAACCTGACACGCACCTTCAGATTTCCAGATATGTGTATGAGACAATTGTGCCTTGCTAAGGATAGGTACAAGGTGGTTCTCAATCTAACAAATATATTTTATAATAAAAATAAACCTATTTTAAACCATTTTACTCTTTACTGGAAAAAAGTCCAAACTAACAAACACTGCCACCCCTCAAAACAAAATATTTTTAAACCTTAAAAAATAGCGATACAAAAAGCAAGAGAAGACTTAGATTTCTACCCTAAGGAATTTGATCACTAGCATAATTAATCTCAAATATGCATATTGTAAACTTTATTTGCAGTATGTGTTTGATCCGTTCAGACAAGAGGTGATGCTCTAGTGTCTCTTCCCCTCCACAGTAACCTTCAAACAAGTTTATTGTGTTCTTTTAAAAATAAAACAGATTAAATATAATCAAAGCATTTCAAAATAATAAATCTCAGAAAATAAAGTCTTCACCACTGTTTCAAAGCATTGCTTCAATTACTGTGAAACTGTGATTTTTGGTTATGGTTAATAATGTCAGAAGAGTATGTGATGTGGTCTAATGTCAGAACACTACCAGGTGCTATGAATTATGGAAGGAAGAGTTACCTACTTTGAGTCATTTATTGTTAAGTAATATCCACCCTACTTCAACTATATTCCTAATAGCCTCATTTTCACTTACCACACCTAACAGGATAAAGAATAAAGCCTTTGATACAATTGATTCAATATATCTGAATTAACACTAACCAAAGTAAAATAAAAGAAACACCTTTTTTTTCACTTTAAAACAAAGTATAGTAAACAAAGTATAATGAAGGTAGTTTGAAGAACTACATTTGTCCATTTTTTCCAGGATGAGCTCCACTTCAGGAGTATGAAAACTATTTAAATAGAAATTCAGATCTACGCTACATCTCTACAGAGTAAATCCAGAATCATACTATTAGTGAACATAAGACAAAAAAACCCCTCTGATTTTCTACTCTTTTAATCACATCTATGAAAGCAGAGTAGGAACATTTTGCTTTTGCAAATTAAATGCAAATTAGCTAGCTGCAGAAGGAAGAACACACTGGAGAACTAGACCTATCATTCACAGAAGGGATCTTCAGTAACTGCCCAACATTACAGAATTAGATCAAGGAAGGAAAAAGTGGTTTACAGACTACTAGAGACTTTTCCTTCCATTTAAAACCACCTAAAACACAAGATTTGTGATAAAATGTCTTATATATAGAACTAACCTTCATTCTTTGGCAGGTTGCAGACCATTTAGGAGATCATCAGACGTAGTCATAGTAATTTGGTTAAGTTGAATATCTCCCTGCTAAGTTAAATCCCTCCCATTAACATAACTGATTCAGAGAAACACCCTTGCATTTGAAAATTATATAACCTTATGCTTGGTTTTATGTTCAGTGATGTAGCTACAAGCTTGAATGCTACATGAGAATTTCAGATGCTGTATTTGTGAAATTTTCATGTTCCCAGTTTCTGAGAACACAAGATACTTTGCCAGAGCTACTGACACCTTTCCCAGTACAAGCCAAAGATGTTGCAACAGCAGCTAAACTACATCTGATGTATTTCCTTTTCTCATCCTAACTAGTTTCCTAGTTTTCACTAATCTACTTGGTTTACCTTGGAAGATTCATTATACTTGCAAGTTTGGGATTGATGATGGGGGTGGAACGTGAGTGAGATTTGTATTAGTCACCAACAAAGAAAATGACACTTGGCAGCCTCCTGTGTCATCTCCTGCTCTTGGCCCAAGTTCCCTTTTCATCAGGTTCACGGGCCCAGTCCTGGCCAGCCACAGGCCAAATCCTGGCCAGCCTCGGCCCATCTCCATCCCCATGGAGATGCCTAGTGCTCCCGGCTGACCCCCAGGCTGCACTGTGCCCTGACTGGGGGGAGGCAGGGCAGGGCCTCCCAACCAGAGCCTGTCTCTATGCCTTTGGCTTTTGGTGGTGGGACTGGCCCTGGCTGCAAAGCCCTGCCCTGCTATCCCATCCGCTGCCTCAGGAGAGCCACCAGCCCTCACAGTGCCCTGACACAAGACAGCAAGCTTTAGCTTTCACCCTATCATGTTCTGACCAGAGGGCACTGATATTTGAGTGCCTTATACATATTCTGTTTGGTGACTAAAGGTACCTCATAGTGTTAAACACAAACTTAAACTAATCTGTTTAGATTTTCAGGATGTCTTTGGGATTTCTTTGGCTTGGCTGTGCCTAACACTTGTTAGATACAATTCCTTAAGCAGGGATTAAGGGATGCAAGGCTGGCACCAAAGAATGCCAAAACAGTTGGTTCGCTAAATATAACTTCCTAGACATGTGGCACCATTCATGGGCTAGCCATCTAGCATCCTGAATTAGTACAGAATTGTAATTAATCAGATTATTGACAGCTGGTTTTCTTGACTTACTTTTTTTTTCAGAGTAGGTAATCTATTTTATATACCTACTTAGGGATTATGGGCTCAGTCACACATACACACACATACATATGAAGACAGGAGAAATAAATCCCACCAGATATGTCACAGTATAGATAGTATCCTATTCTCAGTTGTTACCTCAGACTTTTCTGTTCAAATATATGTCCTTATGTTAGGGGGAAGTCACACCTTCTGGGTTAGATTTTTGACGATCACAAGTAGAAGGCACAGTTCTGCAGCATGGCTTTGATGTGAGTGCTCTACAAAGACACAGAAGAAACCAATTTAATCATCAAGATTCAAAATTTCCTTAGGAAAATTGCCAGTACGACATATCTTTCTCTATATATACCCTCTTGCTGCTTGCCTGGTAGTTCAAACCTGGTAGTTCAAACCCAGTTCTGGACAACACACCACAGGAATCCCTGAACCTGAGCATAAACCTCATTTGAGTCAGAGTAAAGGAAGTATGCAGCCTGAACTTGAGATTCTGAGTTTAGTTGGAAGTCCTGCTGGCTAGGGGTAAAAGTATAGGGAACCTTTTCCTTAGAGATAAGGGCTTTCATACAGAGATTGCATTCTTAACTAGGCACTCCTCTGATGGGAAGTCTGCTCTAATTTACTGCATCAGAAGATAATTCCTAATCTGTTTATGACAAAAACAAAAACAAAACAAAAATATATCTAGCTGAAAAGGATACAATATCAGCACATGAGTTCTTACCTTACTGCAATAGTTTGCATTAAACCCACCTTAATAAAAACTGATACAACTTCCTTATTTATAAAACTATAAGAACATGTAACTGGGAAAGAAGATTAATGAACTGAAACTTTTAAATCTGATTAGTGGTTTCATACTAACATCTATTAATTCAAAAATAAATGTTTCCAAATTGATTAGACTGTTTTGAAATTGTTATTTAACATGCCTAGAACCCTGTGATGGTGTTATGACAGCCACTTTAAAGCCAAGGAAAGATTTATTTGCTATATGCTTGAAAAGGTCAGAGAGAAAAGTACTTACACAAGGACAATACACAGTTTTATATAAATACAAGAAGGTGGTAAGTTCAAATATTTGCTCAAATAGAAATGACTCCTGCCTATCATTTTTAAATGACCTTCCAATTAAAAGAGCATACTAAAGTATTTGTGATGTATTTGAAGAGGCAGTAATTCAGTTTTTCACCTAGACCAGTGAGACCAGGCATGTTTCACTCAGATTGGTTTGTTAAATATTTTATAGATCAGTTTTCTGCTTCTATTGAATTGGAGTGTAATCATCACATAATATTTTCTTTACTGTCTAGGAACATGTCAAGAAGGTTTTCATCTTTGATTATTTATTCCTAGGATAGATAATTTATTCATCAGCATCACTTAGCTACTGTACCTGTCTTCAAGAGCAATTTTAGTTGATATAATCTAACAGAATTGTTACGATGAATCAACAAACCTGGCAATCTGACTAGCATAATCCTTAATGTTGGGTAGTGAAATGTGTTGTTTGTTTTTTTCCTTGGCTTTCATATAAAAAAAACACAAAACAAAACAAAACCAAACCCAATCCCATTAAAAAAAAAAAAAACCAAGAACCTGCCACTTATTTAATTGCTGATAATAATATGCAAAAGTTGTTTATTACAAAAGATATTTTCAGCATATTATGATTATACTGGGCATGGCTGGAATGGTGTTAACTTTCTTCATAGCTTTGGATTTGTGATGATAGCACATCACTGTTTTGGCTGTTGCTGAACAGTGCTTGATGGCATCCAAAGCTTTCTCTTTTTCTCAGCCCGCTTCCCCTGCCCCTTCAAAAAGTAAACTAGAGGTGGGCAAGAATTTGAGAGTGGATACAGCTAGAGCAGCTAATCTGAACTGGCCAAAGGATTGCTTCATACCATATGACATCCTGCGCAGCAACAAAAGCTGCAGGGGAAGTTGTCTTCCAGGGTACCTGTTGCTCAGAGATTGGCTGGGCATCAGCCAGCCATCAGAGGTAGTTAGTATTTGCCTTTGCATTTCCTCCCGCCGCTGCCTGATTCCTCCACTTATTAAACTGTCTTTATCTTGGCCTGTGAGCTTTCTTGCTTTTGTTCTTCCCATTCTCTTCCCCAGTTCTAATGAGGGTGGGTCTGAGAGTGAGGGAGCAACTATGTGGGTGCTTTATAACTGGTCATGGTCAACCCTGTACAATGATATCTATGTATACAAATATTAAATGACTTTGCCAGTATTGTAAATCATATTTTAATTCATCTGCACTTTGGTCACACAGCCACATACACACCTCTTTTAAACAGTTTCAGCCAGATATATCTGCAAGGCCTGTTGAGCTAGTGTTTTTGAGATAAGTCTGGTCACTGGTTAACAGGACACAACAGAATGATCTAACTACCATTGCATCTATCCACCTCTGCACTTAGGCTATCCAGCTATACACACGTCAGGTGAGTCTAGGCCAACTGGTATCTCAGCTGAGTGAACTCACATCCCTAAACAATCCGAAAGCCACACTATCATACGCATCTTTTATATTAAGGTAGTACTAGAGATCATAAATCATTCAAAGCAATATCTCAATGACTCTGGCTTCTAGTCTGTTCTAGAACACAATCCAAAGAGCTGCCAATTGCAACCCTTCACAAACTATGTGTTAAATCATGAAAATCACTAGTATGTCTCACAAACTACAAAAATGGGCTTCTAAAAATTACATTTGGTACATTTAACCTTTTTGTTCTGAATATATAATGTCCATGGTTTCATGCTCTGTCCTCATGGGGCATATAATCTAATATAAAAACTAAAACCTAAAATTTTTACGAGAAAAACCACAAACATATAGAGTAAGTGAAATTTTAAACAGAAAATTAAACAGAGTCAAACTTCAAATAAAATCACAAAGTTGATGTCACTGAGCTTTTACATGAGCTAGTCCAAAAAGAAAATAATATATGGTTTCCAAACAATTTTTCATCTGTTAAGCATAATCCTCCTGTCTCTCTCCTTGTATGCTTGTAACATTTGTGAAAAACTAATTAAAAGTGGCAATATAAAACAATAATTCATATACTGCTTATATTTTTTATTATCACAGAATCACAGAATCACAGA
>NW_010161603.1:41236-64020 GCF_000695765.1 Mesitornis unicolor | reverse complement strand
TGCTGCTTCGCTGAGGCACTGCTGCCGCTGTCCCCGCTCCTTCTGGTGTCGGGTGTCGCAGCGAGGTGCCAGCTCCTGGGCGCTGCGGGGTCGTGGTCAGGCCGCTGCTGAGGCTGCGGAGCCCGGCGGGGAGTGCACCTGTTCGGATCGTGAGGAGGAGTGTCGGTGCTTTGGTTCCTGGCACCTCCGTGCTTCTTTAGAAAACCCAATCCAAACACCCTCAGCGTGTCTACTCGACGTCAGTCACTCTTTAGGTCTGAAAAGTGCTCTAATTACGGTGTTCTGTGTGTAAGTGCCAGAGGTGCGGAGAAACCTGAGCGCAGCTTTAGGATCCGGTTTGTCAGCTGTGTCAAGAAACTCCGCAGTTTCGGACACTCCCGCAGCAATACTTCCTTGCTACAGGATACAGCTGTGTTTCTCACTGGAGTGGGAATGCGTTGTTTCATCCTCTTTCTGAGCTGAGACTGAAGTTCTCTATTTGAACAGTAATGTGGTGAAGAGAGGAAAAAAACCTGCTGGATTGTAGCAGCCACCAATTCACGGCTGTAAGTTGGCGCTAAAAGCATGGACTGCAACGAACTTGATTAGTGAGGCTGCTCGAGGTCTCAGGACATGTGTCTTGGTGCTGTTGTGTGTCGATGACAAAGCTGGCTCTTGCCCCTGGTGCTCACGGAAATTCTGTTCACTGTAGGTTTGCTAATGGTCAGGAGAATTGGACTGACTTTGTGTGCTCTGTAGTTCAAAAGAAAAACAAACTCCACAGTCCTAAAAACTTTTATTGAAATAAAGAGTGTTTTTTTCCTCAAACTCTGATTTAAGGAAACTTAATTTAAAGGAGCAATTTGAAAGAGATTATACTGTTTTATAGGCATATTGGTAGCTCAGATATGCTTGTTTAAGTGGTCCAAATGCTTTTTATTTTAGAAATACTTGTTACCTAGGAGGCTACAGTACCTAAGAACTTTGACCTATACCTTACTACTTCTATAGCTGTACTTGTTCTGTAGTCTGCCTGAGAATTGCTGAGGTCTGGCCTTACTACAGTGAAGGGGGGTGTGCGTGTGTGTGTGTTGTTTTTTGTTGTTTTTTTTTCTTTTAAATGGCAAGTTTTCAGTGGGAACTTACTGACCACTTAACAACACTAAATACAAAGTTTCATGTTTTTCTTTTTTTTTGGTCCCAGCTATTTACACTGATTCCTACTCCTTCCTGAAACTTCCTGTTTTGTCCCTTTTTTTTATATTAAAACCAATGGCTGAACATGTTCCTGTTTTCTCTTCCTTCTTTTCTCATCTGGCCTACTGCTTTATCTCTGACTTTTACTCCCTTTTTAATCCTTTATTGATGCCCTTGCATTTTCCAGTTGCCAGAGGTTGCTTAAGTTTAATGCTGTAAATACAGTGATCTTGGAAAGGACAGAAAATGCATGTAGGTATGAAAACCCACACTGTAACAGTCATGGATATGGAGTTCTGCTCTTGTCTCTGTTATGGATTTTTTTTTTGTGATCTCAGGTTATTTAAGCTTGTGACACTGTGCCTCAGTGTTTTCCATTTGAAGAGACTGATGCCTGCTATAAATCTAATGAAGTTAAAACCTGCATTGCTTTGAGAGACATGATAAAATTGTCAGTTACTACAAGTGTCCTCTATGTATTTCTTAGTAATGTGACTTAATCAAAAGATATATGCAGACTGTTCCTGCATGCTTCCAGCATGGTGGAGTGCTTAGTCAAAAATAAAAGTAGTGCTAGGGGTGAGTAGGTGGAAAATTAGTATCAGACTCATGTTTATTTTTTTTCTTTTTTCATGTGCTTATGGTACTTCATTAATTGCTGAGGAACCATGATTTTGGTAGCTGGGCCCTAGGTATTCTGATAATCTCTGAAGCAGGATCCTGAACTCTTAGACCAATGGGCTGCTATCTAGTTTTAGACTATGAACTGAACAAATTAGGGTTGGTTTTGGGTTTGTTTTTTTAAATTTCTTTAATGTAACTTCATGCACCAACTCCAGATTAAGATTGTAGTTTACAAAGCTGATGATACTTGAGTCCAGTGTCCTAAGGCAGTGGTTCCTACCTACTGTTTGAATGCTACTGTCCTTTTTCTGTTTTGTTTTATTTTGTTGGGTTTTTTCTTCTTCTTTGTTTTTCTCCCAGCTCTCAGAGAAGCTGCTACACGGCTAGCAAAGGATATTTCTCTGTTAAAGATAATTTTCTTATCAATATATAACCAATCGTTTAACCAAATATTGAAGAGTCCAAGCTCTGGTTTTGTTCTTCCAATGCTTGTAAGACTTCCTTCCCCAAAGTAAATGCTTCTATATTAATTGTCTGATATTTGTTTTCTTTTCAGCGGACTCATTGGACGCAGCTGGGCCATGGTGTTTGCTGCTGGAGGCTTCAAAGTGAAACTCTATGATGTTGCACAACAGCAGCTAACAAGCGCACTGGAAAGTATGCGGTAGGTCACCTTAGTTGGAGTGACTCAGGTTGTAATGAAACTGTGGGATTTCTGTGACTGTGAATGAACAGCAAAATCTTATTATTCAAGGGAGCATAGATTTTAAGCTATGAAGAAAGCTTTAACTTGGAAATACAGGTCCTGTTAAGATCAGAACTGTGTTTTCAAATCTCTCAGATACTTCTGAAGAGCACTTTAATTCTTAAGTAATGATTTAAGACATTAAGTTTAGATCCAAATTCTAGAAATTGTTTACTGTGATTAGGTTGTTAGGCTAAGCTTAAAATACATAAACATAACAATTTTTGCTTAGAAAGACAACTAAAACCTTTTCAGAATAGGAGTAGGTTAATATGGATTGCTGAGAAGCCCTGCAACAGTTATTAGTATTTTATAACTAGAATCTTTCAAATTCTTAAACTAATTTTTAAGTCCTAGAAGAACAGGTTGGTAGTTCCACTAAAAATGCAACCACTGATCAGTTATAGTAGAGGCTGGGAAGCATCTTTAGAAGGAGCAAATTGAGGGTTTGAACATGAGAACAGTCGCACCAGTTCAGACCAACAGTCCTCCAGCGCTTTCGGTGTTGCTTTGTGGCACTGTGGCTAAAGCCAAGTGTTTTTGGCACACAACAGACCTACAAGTTCAAGTCTTGCCTGTCTGCTCACCTCCCCAAACTTCAGTGCTTAGCATTTGCTTGTGTATTCAGTAACTCTTAACTAGACTTCTTCCAAGTATTTTTCTAACCTTCTCTTGAACCTGTGTAAATTATTTTGCGGCCTCCTTACCAAAGGACTTTGTGTTCTGCAGGTTTACTGCTTGCTGCCTAAAGAACCATTCCGTTTTGTTTGTTTTGAACCTGGCTCCTCAGTTGCTTTGTTGGACCCCTAGTCCTTATGTTAGAAGGGACCTGGTTGGTCCTATTCACCCTCTTCTTGCTGGTCCTGGAAATGCAGCTTTTATATGCTGATGAGAGTGCGTGAGTGCTTTTATAGAATAGTTCTGTGCACAATCTTATGTTGCTGTATCGGCATTTAATGCTAAAATTTGGGTTGCTTCATGATCAGCATCAACTAAATGCATCAGCCCTCCCTTCAGAATGTCTTGGAGTGAAATATGTCAGCTGCTCTTGTCAACCGATATGGGGAGTAAGCTGCACCTAAAAAAGGGTTGTGGTGTGTTGCATCCCAACTGCTTTCTGTAATGAGACTTGCAGCAAGGAGGAGTGACTTCAGGAGCCCCTTGTAGGTCAGTTCAGTTGTTGGTGTTTAGAAGTTAAACAGTTTGTTATATCTAATGAGATTTGCTAGAAAAGGCTTGATAATGAAAGGGGGGGAACATTTGTCTCCTATAATTTTTTTATTTTCTTTCTCCAAACCTCTCTTTCTAAGTGGGTGTTATGCTAGACGGAACATTTCTGTTGCTATGCCTGGATGACAGATGCTTTTGTTTGGTGATGGGTTTTTTTAGGTTGGTTTTTCTTTTTCAGAACTGCTGTCAGCAGTAGTCAGGATAAGATTGTGGATTATTGTGGAGAGGGCAGTTTTGCAGTCTGTTACTAAAGACAGTACTTGTCCCTAACTCCTAATAGCAAAATGAGGGCTTTAGCCTTCCAAGGTTTATGGCGTGGAAAAGTGAAGCGTAAAATGTCGTGTGTGATAGGGCACAGTGCTATTTGGGTGTGTCTGTACTGTCTTGTGCCTGCACATGCTGTCCCAAAGGAGTTCAAGGTGGGTTTTGCCTCTTACATAAGTTGTTCTTAACTCACAATTAACTTGTGTTTCTTGACTGTTGTAACATCCTAGTTAAAAAGCCCGCTTTCAGGACAGGGTAAGTGTTGTGACAAGAATGTAAGCTATGCAGTTTCTTCAAAAAGTGTTTTCGTGATTATATCTATCAAAATACGATCAAACTTGAACTTCTTTTGTAGCACACAACCTGCAGTACATCACTTTCAGTTACTGATGTGATACTTGTGTAAGAACTGGAGCTTGAGTAAGTAATGAGGGCTCACAGGAGAGAACAACTGGCAAAGGCAGCTGGTGGCTTCTTCTCTGGGATTTGCTTTCCTTTTTCTCTCCTTTCTCTAGTACTTTTAGGGAAGTTTTTAGGCTCAGGTTTTTTGTGGGTATTTTTGTATTAGTATTGAAAAGTATTTGTTTCACTCTGGTCTGCAGTCCATGAACTTTTAGTGTATGGAAATGTTCTATCTATTAAGGAGAAACTGGAGTGTATGGAGGACTGTTTGTAGTTTCCCTTTTATAAACAAAGGCGGGATTTGAGTAGTAAGCAACATTCACTTCTGAAAGGAGTTGCTGCTACTCTGACAGAATTGATGCTGAAGTATTTATTAAATTTTATGCGATGGACTTTTAGTTCATTGACTTGTAACTTTTTCTGAATTTATATAAAGGGTATCTCAGGATTTATTAACCTAATGAAATCAAGTCTTACACTCTCATAGGTGGGCAGCAGGGGTGTGTAGTCCTGCAAGAGGACTGGAATGAGTCTGGGATGGACTTAACAATGATAATGAGAGTCAGCATGTATCTGTATGAAAAATATGAAATGTACTCTATAAATTAATTCAAAACACTTGGTTATGGGTAAAGAATAAAATTAAAGCGTGGACTCTACTGAAACAAGTGGGAATATGTATCATGTTGCCACAGTATCAGTAGATATACAGAAAGAAAAGGAGAGTGTGTTCACTAAGGCCTAGCATGGTGTGATGGATTTACTACCTATCCACTTGTGGACACACATGTGGCAGTCAGTGCCCTGACACACAAAATGACCACATATTGGGTTGAACTGGGTGTACTGGTGACATTATTAACCAGTGTCTGCTCTAATGGAACAACCTTTTCTGCTGTTGAAGAAACAAACGAATGAACAGCCACACTTGACCTACTGGATGCACGCTGTAGTAACCTGTCTTGGAAAATGTAACTTTTCACATCTAGCATGTTTTCTTCTGAGTCAGTGTGATTCTGGTTTGAATGCAAGACTGAAACTTTAAAATAATGAGAATTAGAAAAACAAGTAGTACTCTGTTGCTGAAAGTAATCAAAAAACAGACAATGCAGAAGTGTTTTAGTGCCTGCCTGCCAAAAAACCTTTACGATTCTTGTAATATGTAAATTTTTTCCCAAACTGTTACTGTGCTACTGTTCTAAACATAATTATGCTGCTGATAAAGACTAATTACAGTGGAAATGCTATTTTTTTTCCCATATGTAACTGGTTCATGTTTTATATGTAACAGTTTTTGCTTGTATAATGAAAGACTGTTGCAAAGGGAAAAAGTTAAGTTGCCTCTGAAGAGGACACTGAAGCTTGGATATTTGTGCATGCATTCAGGGATTTCTTTCTAGAAGCAGATGCTGGTTAAATATGATATTTACTTAGTTTCAAAACTGAATCTCCTCCAGGACACAGGAGCAGGTGACACCTGTTAATATATGAAAAACAGACAGTTATATGCATAAAGTCTGTAGCTAACCTCAAGATAAAAAACAGTAGATGATTTTAGGAGTAGTCTGTGCTAAAATATAAAGATAAGATTACTTTTAAAACTACATTACATTTTATACTAGTAGCTCTTTTTCCATCTGCTGATCCTTCCTTTCTTCTCTTAACCCAAGTAGAAACATTTTCTGGGACAGGTTGAAGTTGGCTTTGTGAAGTGGTAGTTGTATATAGGGATATGAGCACATGAAATTACTATTGCTGCTTTTATTACTTAGAGACAAACGAAAGGCAATAGCAGTATCAAAACATGGAAGTATTTGTTTGGACGGAAAGCAACTTTGACACTCACTCTATTAAATAATAGAGACTCTTGCTCTTAAATTTAATTCATTAAAATGAAAATAAATTATTAGTGAGTTTTATTCTTCCAGAACAGACTTCTACAGAACTTTGCCTTCTAGATACTGATATACAGTGATAAGGTTGTATGGTACTGAATCTAAACTCAAAAGTCAGGCTGTTCAGTGAGAATTACTTGTATGTCAGCTTTATCTGACTATAGGCTGCCGTTCTGCAGGGTTCAAAGACATTAGCCCTTTAAAGAGTTGGAGCAAAGCAGTCTTGAGATCAGAATATCACACTTCCTCTCTTCATTAAGCATTAATTTAACCATAAATTTTATTTGACTTAATATGTAGTAAAGTGCAGTATTGCACTAAGCAACCTTAACTTTTTCTGTGCTGTAGGAGCACAATTGCTGTAAGAAATGAACAAGATGCATGGGCTAGAAAAAATGTAGCATTTCCCTGACCACCTCTGGCCAAGTGGAGGGAAGTGCTCTGTACTGCTGGGTGGGGATCTGGACCTTGTAATGAAGCACCTGATGTAGGACAGGTTGCAAGGCCAAGGGAGTACACCATATCTATGCCTATGGCTTTCTTGTAGCCAGAGTTTTGAAAGACTCTTCCCCCCGTAACTCAATCTCATAATCTTTCTCATTTCAGGAGGAGACCAGTCTCTAGAGCATACACTTGAATGTATATTACTTCTTGCTGTCTGGTGCCCTTTTATGCATGGCTTGTATAAAAAGGGAAACAGCTTCCTGGATTGGTTCTGTGAGGAGTACACCGATACAGGCTTTGCACTCTTTTCCCAGCTCATGGCATGTTCCATGGCTGTGTGGTTCAATACTTTTCCCAATCTGGCTTCCTCTTCCTGTCTCTGGGCTGTATTGCTGTATTGTATTGACACTGCGTTTGTATCAAGGGTAAAATGCAGCTTGGTTTAGGTGTGGGAGGCCCAGATTTCAGGCTGGTTTTGTGTGGTCAGAAGCAGGGATGCGAACTGTGGGTGTCTGTTTTACATAAGCAAACTTTAGATTTGGTGAAAATTTCCACCATGACCTTAAACTTCAAACAAACAAACAAAATACTAAGAGCCGTAGAAAATGCTTGCTGGCAAGAAGGTTTCCCAGCATAAACTTGTCAGTTCTGATGCCAAGTTGCCAAAAGAATCTTGACAGTTCTAAAGAGTGAACTTATTTAGCTCACTAGATCTGGAGACAACACTGGAAGTGATTTTACAAGGTTAAGAAGTGAGCTGTAATGAGTTGCAGACTCTGCTCAGACTTGGCAATATTGGTGACTCTGTATTTACTGTGGAAAAACATGACTGTAACTGCATTTTCCTGTTACAAAGCCTTTGCTCCCGTTTCAGCATCCAGTTTGGCTAATGTCAGAGTGTCATCCTGAGAGTGCCATGGCTGGGAAACAGTTTGTATATGGTAACTTCGGGAGAACTCAGAACTTGGATTGGCTTTTGTGCTTCACCATGCTCTTATGCTGTATCATGGCTCCTTTGCAGTCCTTTGCTTTGTGCCTCTTCAAAACTCTGTCAAAAGCACATAGGTGTATACTGCCATTGCTGCAGAGGAAGTACATTTGGCAGTGCTGGATCTCTTGTCTGGACAGAAGCATACATACTTTTGTGGTTCAGCTTGTACTGCTGTTTCAAGAAGGTGTAATGTGACTTCTCCATTATGGTGTGTGGTGTGCTTACCTTTAGTCTGGGGAAAGCAAGAAGAGGGAAGGTGATTCATTCGAATGGCCAATTGCAACTCAGTATTAGCCATTTACCAGTGCATATGTGGATGGTGAGCTGGTCCCAGTGTTGCAGCTTTCAGTTGCCTGTGTGGCCTGTTGTGTCTTAGGGCAGGTATATGGGGCTGCTGATGCTTTGCTGGTTTTGAGGGTTTTTTGCCATGCCAACTACCCTCTCATTTACCACACAGCACTTAATAGCAGTCTGGTGCCATGACTGGTTAATGGTCCTAGTCTTTGAGCAGTGAACTTACGCAGAATAATATTGGTGGTGTTTTCTCCTCTTCTCTCTCTTCTCCTTGTTGGTTTGGGCAGTAAGTTTGTGATTAAATGATCTTTAATCTTGCAAGTATTTGCTTTTTTTGCAACGATGTGTGCTGAATAGTGTGATGGCCCAATGGTAGCTGTGGATAAAGGTGAGGCAATGGGGTGTGGACAAGGTGGGTTTAAGTATTATCGTCACTTGCAAGGTCCTTATCTAAAAACTTTTAGAACAGAATTTGTAACCAGGAGCATCCCAGGCAGTTTATGTGATCAGGAGTGGTGTTACAGATTGGCTGCCTTATCTTAAAGCAAATACTGGCTCAGTTCTCAGAGTAGTGTTGACATGAGCTGTAAAACTCTGGAGGTAGACAAAGTGTGGCCTCTGAAAGGAAGTAGTATTTTCTTACAAATCTGAATTCTTCATTCATCAGCGACCTTTCGAGTATTAGTCAGACTCTGCTATTGTATCATGTGCACAGTTTGAAAAGTGAAGCTCTGTGGTGTGTTCTGGGGACATGGCTGCAGTGACCTCGGTCTGTGATCATCCTTCGGGATGATCACCCTGAAGTCCAGGCTGCTTTGAGTAAGAAGTCATCCAGCAGAGGTCAGTGGTGCACTGCTGTGTACACAAACCAGTCTGGTTTGTGCCTCAATGCATGATAAGTAACAGGGGAAGCTCCTTTCTTCTGCCACAGAAGTGTGGGCAACCTAATACCCCAGGGGAACATAAAGAGAGTTTAGAATTTGAGAGGCTTAAAACTAATTTGTGGAACAAAATGGCCAGAATGTCAGTAAACATACTGATGAAAGGCAGGTGGAGAGGGCAAAAAAAACTTCCTGGGAGGTAAGGCAAAATTTCAAGTAATGTACATATTGTATTTCCTCTTCCGTGCTTTAAACAACTATACTATTTTCACTATATAGCTAGCATGAACATTGGTGATATTAACAGGAAGATTGATTCCATGATTGGTTCCTTACTGTCTCACCTCCTGAGGTGTGAAGGAGTCAGAAATTTGGATACTCCAGTTTAGGTGCACCTGTCTGTTTACAGATGAAGCCCTGGCACCTTCAGTGTGCTGGAAGCCTTAGGTCTTGGATGCAACTCCTGCCTCGCAAGATGTGGTGTACCCTGGCAGCTTGGGAAGTGGAGCTAAAGCTTTCTCTTTCCCATTCTTTACCAGGCAGAAGTCTGTGCTTTTCACCCATCCATTTGCTGTTAAGGTGGATTTCCTGCTTATTTCTGTGGTGCTGCCTGGAGGGGTGTGTGTTTGATTTTTTTTTTTCTTGAATTGCTTTTAAACAAAACTTACCATAAACATAATTTCTGACGAGTTTAGCTTTGGGCAGGAAAGGTCTGGGGTTTTGAGCCTAAATCAATCTTTGAAAAAAGAGGCAGAAAGATATTAATGAAATGCTTCATCAGTTTTGGACTGCATAAACTGGTAGGAATACTAATTTTGGTGCCAAGTCTAAGGGGCTCCAGGGAAGCAAACAGGACAAACCTGAGCAGTGTCTAAAAAGTGCACGACTTCTGGCTTCGTTTTCCAGCTAAGAATGAATCTAGCCTTTTCAAAGCTCTTGTCCAGCATAACCAGAATGCGATGCCTTGCTGTTTACCCAGGCGTGCTCTGCCTAGGAGTCAAAATTCATGGTCCATGGTCAGCTCTGACAAAAATAGAGAAAATGTTAGAACTTGCAGTACAGAAATTATTATCTAAAGTTAATTGCTGATGCAGTTTGAAGAGGAGAAAATAAGTTCTGCCCATTTAATGTGTACTGTCCCGTAAAGCCCAGATGAATCACTGGTTATTCCTATAGACAGTTCTGTAATTTGTACAGTACAAAAATACGCTAACTTTTTTCAGGCTGTACAGCTTCTGTTTGTTACAGCTCTTGCACCATAACCAACTCTGTGGCAAGTGCAGCTTATTTATCATGTAAAAAGGCATCCAAGAAGAAGTCAAAACTTCAGAACTCGATTGGTAGGGAGAAGAAATTAATTTTTTTCCCCTGGTGCTAATAATTAGCTCAATTTCCTCCTCTTTTCAGGATGAGCAGTTTTTGCTGAACAATAACCAGAGGTTCAAAGGCATTCTGGCTTGAGGCAGCTGACAGATTTAACTGTGATAATGACTGCATCAAATAGCTTTAGGTTGATCGTGATCAGATAGTTTAATACCTCTTAATGTCTGTGGAAATTGTTCCTCAAAGTGACTATTAACAGTTTTGAAAATGGCTCCCTTGCTTGCTCTGGACTTTTGAGGGTTTCAAACTGTAAAGACTTCTGCTGGGAAGGTGGCAAGTCGAGCCTCAGCAATGGTGTGTGCTTGAACATTCATTTCAAGCTCTGGCCACTCAACTTAGTAACTATTTGAATTTTCTGTCACTTGCTCTGTAGTCATTACCTATATAGGGTTATGAGTTTTTTAGGAAGGACTTCTGGCTGTAGGGAAGGTACTTATTTATTTCCATGTAGTTAATCAGTGTTCACGGAGCTAGGCTTCAAAGCAAAAAAGCTGTTGTTTGTAAAAGTAGATAAAGTATATTAGTGAGACCTCTCTTCTCATTAAATATGAGTAGAAAAACTCTTGCTGATCCTGCACCAGTGAAAACAGGTTAGAGGTGGTGACAAGCTTGTGTCTAGGAGTAGATCTTAGAGCTGTCCATGCTTGAGGAGAAGTAAAAAGGTGTAAGATGGACAGAGCAAAGAGAAATGACTGAAACTAACCTTTGTATTTTTTGAAGTATAAATATATGCAGTGGCATGGCAAATAGCATAATACTACTGGGTTGCTAAGAAACTGTTTTAAAAAATAATGATGGTTTAGCAGTGATGAAGTACTTAATTGTGTATATTGTTTCTGTTAGCAAACAAATGAAAGACCTGGAGAAGGCGGGGTTCCTGAAAGGAGCTTTGGGTGCGGAGCAGCAGTTGGCGCTCATCAGTGTCTGTACAGACCTGAAGGCAGCAGTAGAGGGTGCTACTTTCATTCAGGTAAGCACAGATTTGATGAACGAGACATGAATCAAGAGCTGTGCTGTGTAGTCGATGGGCAATGGAGAGCTCAACATCCTGCACACGTAAGGATGGTTGTGCTTGTTAAAATTAAAGTTCTTTCTAGCCTAGTATCTTGACGTGGGAGATGATACTTCATTGCAGGATTTCCCTGCTTGAGTGTCCTTGCAGGTTTCTTTTGGGTTATATTGGGAGAAGCTGGTAGCTGACTAAGCCAAGAGAATTGCTGATCTCCATTTGTAACAGTGACTGTATCTGTTTGAAAGAAGAATGTGGAGTTTGGAGGGCAGGAGATCCTTGAGGGAGAGATTATCTCTTAAGGATCACTGCACATTGTAGTGCTGGGATTAAAATGTGTTTCTTTCTCTCCAAATACCTCAAAGGCAGGGAATATGGCTGTGCCAAGGGGTGACTTCTGTTCTGACTGTGGGGGAGACTAGCCAAAAGCAGTGATCTGCCAGAGTGTTAGTGTTAAAAACAGGGTTGATATATACGGCTGGAATCTGTGTTGCTAAGTAGAATTGGGATGGGGAACAAGCTGTAGTACTGAACCTGATAGTCTGTGGCTGCTTAACTATTAGTATGCTCACTTGCATGGGCATAGTTCAGGAAATAGATGAATCAGGGATCATTTCTGGGATAAAGTATGAGTGAGTTTGCATTGGACTTGGCATCTTCTACCCTACGTGGTCCCCCAGTATTATTCCAGTGTTATACCATTAACTGTCCCTGTATGTATGTGTGCTGCACCTAAGAATTTACAATTTATACTGTTTCAGGCTGGAAATCCCACAGTCTGGTTAGTTGCAGCTTATCCCTGATAATAAATTGAATTAAAAGGGGACAGATTTCCAGACTTTTTCTTCCTCCCAAGCTGGTGAGGGAGAGAGAATGGGAGGCAAGGTGTGAATGCACTCTAGATTTTTGCAGTGGAATATTGCTTTGTGTTTGCTTCCTTTTCTCCAGATCATGAAACTGTATGTTACCCCAATATCTTACTCCCTCATCAGTAACAAGCTCAGAGCTTGACAGTTCATATTATTGTTTTCACATATGTGATGCTTACCTCTACTGAGTTTAATCTGCACATTTATTGTCTAATCACGCAATCGTGTAAAGTCCTACCACAAATGTTTGTGATTGTAATGATGATGACTGACTTAATTTTATGAGCAACTTTCAGGTCATCTATAAATGGATATAGCAAAAGGCACAGATACCTGTGAAAGAGCACTGGTCAGCATCTTCCACTGAGTAAGAGCTGACTGTTCTTCCCACCGTCTGCTTACTATGTCTTTACCAGTTACTGTCCATGAAAAGAGCTCTTATATCGCATGTGACCAGTTAACTTCTTTCAAAGATTTTACTGATTTTTGTTGCAAAACTTCTGGGCATTCACACTGACTGCATCAGCTATATGATGCCTGTGCCTGTGCTTGCTGCTTCCTTCGGAGAATTCTCCTTAGGTCTGTGAATCAGGACTTCCTTCTGAAAAAAGTTGCTTTGATTCTTCCCCATTTATGTAATACTTACTCAGTGCTACACATTTCTCTTAATTTGCTTGATAAAGACATAAGGGTTACAGACTCATTGTTGAGATCTTTCCTGAAGTTCCCTTAAAAGGTGCATCATGCTTGCCACTATACTGCTGTTCGGTAACAAAATAGTATACAGTCTGCTTTGTTTCAAGTGAGCAGTTGCGTATCGCTATTACTGTGTTGGGTCTTCAAACCATATCAAAACATGTTCTTGTTACCTTGGTTCTGCTTCCCCTCTCCTCTGTTCTATGACTTGAGACAGGTGCTGGGAGTGCCCAAGTCTAAGGCTGCTGTTTTCTGTGAGGATTAGGGGGAGAAATAGGACGATAGCAAAGAAATCTTTTGTCTATGTGATCCTGCTCTGTCTAGGTGATCCTGCTCTGGCAGGGGGGTTGGACTGGATGGTCTTTCGAGGTCCCTTCCAACTCCTAATATTCTGCGATTCTGTGTGATTCTGTGAAATCGCTGTTCTGTGTGTGTTTTCCAGATGATCGTCCTTCTGTACTCTGATCATCTCTTGGTCCTATGCATTCTTTGTGTATTTTGAAGAAAGAAGGGAATTTTTCTTTTAATTCCTCCTGTAAATTGCAGGGGGGTATGTGTCTGCTTGTGTTGTCTTGTTTTGACAAATTACAAGTCCTACGTGACAGTGTTCATTTGGGTGCTGCCTCAACTTTGTGAAGGCTGCCTCTTTGGTCCTAGTAGACTCTCCTAGTTCTGCCTGTTTCCTTTTGCTCTTTCAAGTGTTTCTTACTACTTGGTAAGTCCGTATGGTGTCTTTACTTTCTCTGTATGCTACCTGTAAGGATCTGACCTTCTGATCTTTCTCCTAACTTTGCATCTTCTTAGTATCCTCACTTTCTGTTAGTTTCTTTTGAAGCTAGGCACAGCTGTGATGGAGTTCATGGCTCTCGTTGCTCCTACAGAGATGTTGACTTTTAGCATGCTGTTGCTCCTCTGAGAGAGGCTCTTCACCAGTAACATTTTTGAACAAGGTCCTGCACGCTACTTCAGATTAAATCAGGGGCTGCATTATCCATCTATAAAACAGGCGTAGGGCAAATGTTGCAGAACCAAAGTAATGCTGAGTTGACAGGGACCAGTGGAAGTCATCTGGTCCAACCTGCTGCAGGATTGACTTATATCAGCTTGCTCAAGACTTGTGCAGTTGACTTTTGAATGACTCTAATGATTCTTTGGGTAACTTGTTGCAACGTTTGATTACCTTCATTGTTAAACTTCTTATATCTAATTGGAATTTCTGTTCTTGCAGCTTCAGTCTCTTGCCCCTAGTCCTGCTGCTGTGGACCTCTGAGAAGAATCTGGCTTCTCTGTGTGTTCCCTTCAGGTAGTTGAAGACAGGGGTGCTGTGTTGATAGTCTCTGAATAGCAACAATCTTCATGGGGTAGCTCAAGCTTTCTGGTACTATTTCTTGTTGCCTTAACCCTTTTGATGTCTCTTAATGTGTCGTAAATAAGCATATGCAAAAAAAAAATTAAACAGCTGGAGTATGCCTGTGGGTAACAGATTGTATGTGTCAAACGTGGTTGGTGATATTTGTATCAGCTCATCAGTTTCAAACCATAGCATCAAATTTTGGTTTGATACGAAGTGCTAACAAATACACAAGGTAAATGGGCAAATTATTTGAACTGGTCGTTAATTTGCGCTTAGAAAGGGAGTGGAATCGATATGGAAATGTTAATTCTAACCGCACAGCCTTATTTCAGCAATGAACAGACTACTTTCTGGCTGAACCCTCTTAAACTTCAGAGATGTTTCCTAGTGCAGCTTTGAACCTGGAAGAACAAAATGGACAAATCGTTACTTATGAGTACAAGTGTTCTGACTTTTAGTTACTTAAAAAATTAAACATCAGTTGCATTAATATTAGTTGAATATAGAGGACACTGTTTTCTCACTTAATGGTATAACCTACTGATTAACTTGTTAGAAGACTTCCATGAGAACTGCATTTCATTACCCTGGATTTCAGTTGGTTAAATCTTAACTTCTTTTCAGATTTGGCCTTCATAGAGTAAGTCCACATCAAGCTTTAAAGATTTCTTTGATGTTTGCACTCCTTGAATGAATTCTGTGGACAGTTGCCATCTGTACTGTTTTCATGGGACATAACTTAAAACAAATGGGATGTAGTAGTAAAAGGTAAAACTTTTTAAGTGACATGAGTGAAGATATAGAAGTGAAAAACGTGCAAGAAATATTTAGAAGGACTGAGTAAGAAGAAAATTCATAACATTACGGTTGTGAACCTTTAAAAACAAGGTATGCCTTGATGCGTATTATTTTACATTCTCTCTCCTTGGTGTGCTTTGCATCAACTTCAGAAGGAAATCAGTTGTGGTTGTTTTTTTCTTCTCTAAAACTGAATATTTGCCAAATTTAACTTCTTAGAGCTTTTCTATGCTACTTAAGAGTAAGTGTATAACCTATAGCATTTAGGTGAATGTACACTCCAAGCATCTTGCATCACTAAAAGCCTGAATTCTGAAATAACTTTTTCATTAGCTGAAAACTCCATGGAGACGAATTAACGGATACATTTGTACTATAATGCCCTTGGCATGGGGCTATCATGGGCAAGGTAAATGTTTCTTAATATTGAGCGCTTAACTTTCTTGCATAGTCTATGATGACTTCTGTTTTTTTGTCCTCCTGTCACTATTGGGTACTCCTTTCACTGTTAAAACCAGATCTGAGTGGATGTGTGTCCAGCTCCTAAATCAGATCAGCTGAATAGAAATCAGTGTAGCACTTCTATGATGTCTTACTGCAATGCTAGTAAAATGTAAACATACCTTTTTAAAAATGCTTTGCTTTGAAACAGTTTACTAGCACATAATCAAGTTTACAGCTCTCAGAGGAAGTTGAGTCACTGTTAGTTGGATCTTACTTGTGCCACCTGAGCTGCTGTGTGCACTGGGGAGCTGTGAGCCCTGACTGGGCTGGCTGAAGCCAGGTGTGGAGAGTGGCTGAGAGGTGACCTCTGAACCCATCAGTTGTGCTGTGGCATGAGACAAAGCAGACTGGTAAGGAGATGAAATTAGGCTTCTAACTTGTACCTTGTGGTCCGAGGTATTTATCCTTTCTGCTTTTAAAGCAACTCTGCCTAAAAGCCTTAGAACAGTAATCTTCATGGTTTTTCTCTCTCCTCTTTAAAAAGAAAGGGTGTGCTCCTTTCCCTTCCCATTATCCCTGCAGACTCACTTGAACTGGTGATAACAAAACTGGTAGATCTTCAGCCTGATCTCTTTTAGATCTTGCTGCCTTTATCTCTCTCAGTTAGATGTACTTGGAAAGAAGTGTGTTACTGGCTTAAAAAGAGCTTTCAAAAAGCGTGATGGTGTCTCAGAATAGGAGACCACCATTGACTTGGGAGCCTTGACAGCACGTGTCCTGTGTCTTCTGTCATGAAAGTTTGTCTTTGTCTGATGCCAGTTTCTACCATTAGCTTTTGTTTTGCTTTCCTGATGGCTTTCAAAAACCCTTTTACACCTGGGGATAAGGAAATATCTGCAGACAGCAATGGCTGAAGATGTCTGTGGCTGCCCTGAGCTCAGAGGATAGAAGACCCATCCCTGTTTGGAAGCCACATTAATGGCATAGCTCTGTAAATACAGAGCTGCTGGAAGGCAGAGTGTGCAAGCATTGTGGTAACTTTTCTTCTTCTGACTGGTCTGTGCTCAGCTCTGAGCACTGGACAAACATGGGTCTGTTTGCTCTCAGCTGGGTAATAACCTTAGGCCTGGTTTTAACCCTACTTATCTTAAATGCTGACCTGAGGCACCAGAAGTTATGTTTTGGCTTCTCAGGGAGCTGGTTTTAAGTATGTGACCTGACTCACCATCTTTGTAGAGGATTTGTGACAACCCTTTTACAGATTTTAGGTTTTGAAATGGTCTGATCTCAGAGACCTTGCTGTAAAATACTTTATCAGGTCAGTGTTCGAGTTGAACTGAAAGACGATGTTTGGTTAAGCAGCTTGCCAGTGTCACTGCTGTGAAGCTGCTGCTGAATGCACTTTTGTCTTTGCAGACTTTCTAACATTCACTCCCCATCTCTCCTATGCATACAACAGCTGGTGGTGTCTGCCATTACAGACTTTAATATGATTTTGGTCCCTGTTAAGGAGGCTGTCACTGCCGTAACTGTCATCCCATACAGCAGTTAATTTTGCTTTTTGGGTTCTCTTTCAGTGCTCCTGGTCTCCTTCCTGGGGCTGTATTGTCTTTCCATTGCCTTTCCTAGATCACTTCCTTTATTTTTCAGGGTGGGTGGGATCATAATAGAAGAAAACGGAGAAGATGCGATCTTTGAGGGAGGAGGGTGTCAGTCAACCTGTTTTGAGATCTTATTGCCCTTCCCTAGCAGAACAAAAAGGATCTTCATCTCTTGTGTAGCAGCCTGATTGGCTAGTTCATCTGCCTTTTGGATGTTTTGTAGGGCACATGAACTTCATGGGAAAAGATGGATCTTTTCATGGCATGATACTGACACTAGATGAAGCAAAACCTGCCTTCATTTGTTGTATGTGTTTAAAAAACCAACCAACCAAAACCCAAACCCAACAACCAAAAACCAACAACAAACCCAAACCAAAACAATCACAAATCCAACCCCCACAATCCCCCAAAACTCTCCCAAATATGTAAGGTTTTTTTTTTTTAGAAAATGTATTACAGAAAACTAGTACTTCCTCAAATCCTGCTTTGTATTTTGTTCTAAAGGTTGAGCAGACACTTGTAATTCAGTCATTTATTCTGAACAGTATAAAATGGCAGTAACTTGATACTTTTATTGCTCCAGTTCCTTAACAGGGTATGTTTCTGAATTGTAGGAAAGTACAAAATGTTTTCATCTAAATGTTGGATTTCACCTCACCAAAGTGTTATTTACTTGTATAGTATCATGTGTTAGACAGTCTTTCATGTCACTCAAGAGGCACTGATTTAAGAAGCATCAGATTTCACACTGGTATGAGCTCATAAATACAAGACAACTAAAAACTTATCGCTTCTTTAGAGTTGAAGTGAGTTTTAGCCCTCTTTTTTTTCCAATTAGATTAGCTTGCAAGTACTGCAATAAGATTACTCATCTACTGTCCTTTAGTTGATAGTTTTGAATTAATATTCAGAAAAGCTTAAATAGAGCTTAATACTGTTCTGAAAGCCAGGCACTTGTAGATTTTCTGTAAAATAGTTTTATAACTATATTTTAAATGGAAATTTAGGCAAGTTCAAACCCTATGAATCAGAGTTAAACTGGTGTGGAGGATTCCACCCTGCCCAGTCCTCTGCTCTGCAGCAGAACAGCATAGGGGGGGCCCCACCTTTGTCAGAAGATCAACATTTACCTTTGCTCCTGAACAACTATAGAGTAATCTAAAGTCAGGCTGGAAGGGACTTTGGAGGTTACTTAGTCCAACTGCTGCCCAAAGGCAGGATCTGTCATACCTAGACAAATGTCTGTCAAAAATGGGTTAGCCTGTTCTTAAAACCTTCATGTGATGCAATTCCTTCTCCTCCTGTGTTAAGCATTTTGCTCAGTGCATACCTATCCCATAGAAAATCTGTAGCTGAAACCCTGGGATGTGTCCATGCATTTCTATTTGAATTACATTTTTTATAGCTGTGTCAAACAGTGATAATGTGGCTCCGTCATTATTAACAAATTGCCAGTCTGCTTTTCAGTTAAAGGAGCTGCTGTCCTTATCCTGCTTTCTTACCCTTTGCTTACAAGGTACCAGTTCTTGTTCAGGTTCAAATTTAAGTCTTGGTTGCCAAGGTTGTGTGGCTTGTTTTGAGCTAACTAGGATTATCTTAAATCTAGGGAGTCTTTTGTTGCTGAACATATTTTTGTTAATAATCTGGTATTTGGACATCTGCTTGAAAGCGTCTTGGACGACATTGTGTACCCAGGTATGTGGAATGACTGTAGGGGGAAAAGGGGCAAGGAGGAGCTTCAGGAGCTTCTGTTCCCTTGTGTGTATTCCCTTGTATGCTTTGGGTTTCTGCATGGCCTCCAAGTGTTTCAGTGTCAAGTCCCACTTCACCTCCCTGCCATGGCCCACAGCCAGGTTGCTCCCTCTGCTTTCCTCATGACCCGAGCTGCTGGGGCCTCAGTTCTGATCGTGCTCCAACATAATCGTGTCAATCAAAGTCTATCCTGTTGTTTGGTTTTGTGGAGTTTTTTGTGTTGTTTTGTTTGTTCTGTGTGTGGTTTTTTTTTTCCTTTTAATCTTCCTCATTTGAACTGATCAAAATGCAGACACCACTCTGAAAGGTATGCGATAGCCTGGAGACTCCTTAAGTAACAGCTGTGTGTGTTCATCTCATGTTGCTGTGCTGCATCCCAAACCTGTACAGAGCTGAGCAAGACTTTACAATCATAGAAGATAATGAAAGTATTTGGGTAAATGAATTAGACACCAAAACTGTTTTTCTAAGATTCAGAGATTTTTCTCTTAATCTTGTGAAGATCTTCATATTCCCACAAAAAACTGGACACAATGTGGTTCTTGTTGTGGGAGTGCTGATGGTCTGGGTCCAGTTTATGAGACAGATGAGTGCTTTGAAAGCTGCTGCTATGTCCTCCTACTATGAAAGATTTGCTCTCACTTGACTCTGGGAACTGTTTGACAGAAGAGCCTCCAAATTGTCAGCTAAATCACAGCAGTGAAAAGCTGAGGCCACTTAAAATGCTGTAAATTATATGTATATAAATAGAGGAACAGAGCCAAGGTTTTTGGCAGGTGTGGAGATCTGCACTTAACTGCAGAAAATGAAGAGCATCCTTGTAGCAGTCAAAGTGGTTATGGCTTCTGAACAGTTTAGCTGCTGCTTGAAGCCCTGCTGAATTTACCGGGAAGAGGAAAGTCACGGAACTCTTCAAAATCCTTTTCTACCTCAGTTGTGGTTAGAGCAAGGCTACAAAGTGCTCTTGTAGCAGCTGCTGCATAGCAGCGAAGTACAGCTTTTTGGGGGTTAGGAGAATGTAGGAGAGAAATAGCTGCCATGGGTATTTAATTAAGTGCTGTGAGGCAGCATGCACAGAGCTCTGCCTTGGTTTGAATGAGGAGCCAGTCAGGAGCTTATCAGGATTAATCAGGACCACCAATGTGGGAGACATCGTGGAAGATGTCTGCTGTGGGCCACCTGCTCAGGAAGAAAAGGCCTTCTTCAGACAACTGTAAGAAGCCTCACATTTGCAGGCCCTTGTCTTCATGGTGGGGTTTCAGTCATATCAATGTCTGCTGGAGGGACAGCACAGGAGAGCACAAATCGCTTGGGAGGATTCTGGAATGCGTTCATGGTAACTTCCTGGCATGGGTGGCTGAGGAACGGAAGAGAGGACATACTGTCCTGGACCACGTACTTACAAACGAGGGAGAACTGGTTGGAGATGTGAAGGCTGGGGAGAAGTCTTGGCTACAGTGACTGTGAGATGGTGGAGTTGAGGATCCTGAGAGAAGAAGCAAGGCAAAATGGAATCACAGCCACGGGCTTCGGAGGAGACAGCTTTGACCTGTTTAGGCCAAAATCTGCTTGGAAGCATACCATGGCATGGGATACAGTGCTGGAATGAAGAGGGGTCTAGGAGAGCTCAAGATTTATCTGTCTTCTCTTGCAGGAATTTACATTGTTGTAAATCTTCATATTAAGATTGCTAGGGAATGAATATTTTCATTATTGTTTAGAATATGCAGCAGCCAGAATCTAGTCAGGAGGTGGGAACTCATCGTTGTGCAGCTCTGGCTTTCAAACGTCTTTATTCAGCAATTCCTTATGCTTGGTGACTCCATACTTGACATTGAAAGGGCTCAGTGCTGCTTCCTGTGACAGCCTCTCCAGATGCTCTTACAGAAAGTGGCTTGCTTGTTGATGAATGGTTGCTAAACTTTTACTTTCTCCATGCCTGTTTAAATCTTTGGCTTTCAACTTACACTGCCATGCTTGTACAGGACAATACCACCTATTTTAGGATGATGCCACTGTGTTGCGGTGCTTCACTTCAGACCATGCTTTGCTGTTTTTACCTCCCAGTGGTAATCCACGGCCTTGTCAGCGATTCCCATTGCTGGTGTAAGGAGAAGGTGTTTTGCAAGGTGATGTTTTTGGTGGGTGTTTTCCTAGAAGGTGGTACAGGTGAGTTGCTACTTTGGGATACCTGAGAATGGATAGGAAGAACCTGGGTAGATGCCAGCATTTAAATATAGGGAAATGAAGTTGTGTGCTTAGATGAGCATGGATGTGTGTGGGAACACAGATGGCGTGGGAGGAAAGGCCTGCACAATAACACAATGCTAAAGCCACTGGATTTAAACAGATGAAACTCCCTACCTTTCAATGCGCTGGCATTTAAGGGGTTGTCATATGTGTGCAACTTTTTAATTAGAGGCATCTAGACCTCGACCACCTTGTCTGGGTATCAGTGTTGTCTGCTGGGGAGAGATTCTGGTACGTGCTTGACTTTGTGCAGCTTGGTAAGAGTTCATAGGCTGGTCAAGTGACTGCTATGTGGTCTCTGAACATATATTTGGATAGTGTAATGCTTATTACCTTTAAGCCTTTAATTCAATATAACTCTCTTAAGAGGTGGGTTTTAAAAATTAACAACTGTCATATACTGATCAGACTGTTTAAAAAAAGTCTAATAAAGTTTGAATTGGAAGTCAGATTAGCAGCAACCTTGTTCAGGTGCTCAAGCCTTGGAATAAAGGTGCACTGTTCACTGCAAATGAGAAGTGTGATCCCCTCAACAAAAAGGGCACAGAAATATACAGTGTCACTTAAAATGCGTAGAGGTGTACCTTTTTGCACTGATTCTTTTGAGAGACTATGGTAGCTTTAAAACCACATCTTACCTGCTTGCTGTTTGATCTTCTCTTTCTCAGAGTAGACAGAATAGCTTCAGACCTCGCCAGGCTCTGTAACTGACAGTGAGTGGGGTCCCTGTTTAATGCATTGTTTAGAGCTTAATTTTCCCCCTGTTCTTCAGGGAGTTGGTGTCTCTGAGAAAATAATTGTGTGTTTGATGAGGACAGAAACTTTATTGCAGTGGTCCAACAAGCTGAATACAATTGTGACACTATACGAGAGACTTCAAGCAAATGGGCCATTCAGAAACCTTACGTAACCATCGCGGGTTTGGGTTTCCAGCAGATTTGAGTTTGCCTTTTTGATTATCATCTGATGTGAGAGCAGGCTTAGAGTTTCAAGTTCACAATAAGCCTATTCAGAATGACTCTTTTATTAGCTTGAACAGTATCTACAGAGCTCTCTTCATCTTTGGCTTTACTAAAAGAATCTATTTAAACTTAACCACCAAGCAGGGATCCTGGAATTATAAGCGGAGTATCATTTTGTTTTGATAAGCTTGTCCATTACTTTAGGCTCTATCTGGAGTTCTTAAATGACCCTGTTTATCTCTTCTGCATTGTGGAACTTTTAGTACTGTGCCATGCAACTTGCTTATTTTTTAAGACTTCAGATTACTTTTAACCCATTTACTGGGTTAAAAACTTTGGCATTGGGCCTTCCTGCCACAGAGTCTGTCTGAAGCTGCAGGTATTAAATATAGATTTTGTGTTGTATTAAAAGTATAGCCTTTTTCCCTACCCTCATGTGCAGTTCAGCATAACAGGAAGGACAGAATGAAGTGCTGACAGGTGGGAAAAGGTTAAAGTTAGAAGAGAGCAGGTATTTTCTGTGTGTTTTAAAGGGAAAGCTGAGGATTTGCAAGTTTGGGATCCTGTTTGGATTTTTTTAACCTTTCCAGAAACCCAGAAAGCAAGCTGGCTTTGTTCTCCTGCTTTCTTCTGGTAGACTCAAGTCTTTCCTGTTGATTGTGGGATCCACTGTTTTTATTCTCCCATGTCCTTTTGGCTCCCAGGCTGGTGGACTTC
>NW_010161603.1:0-41205 GCF_000695765.1 Mesitornis unicolor | reverse complement strand
TTCAGGCAGCTCCTGGGGATAATTTTTTCAACTCTTGTGGGTCTTGGCTCCTACATCTGAAATTTCACACAATACTGCAGAACTGAATGTGCTTAATAACTTTGGGAAAAGTTCTGATAGTGTCCATTCCTCTTTGGAAATCTTGCTTAGAGTTGACATCAATGGAGATATTTAAGCTTTTCAAGTGTAAGAGTCACTGAGAGACATTTCAGTGCAGGTTCCAGAACTGCACCTTGGAAACCTCCTGCTGTAGTTCTGTAGATTGGAAGTTTGTCGTCTTTTGAGATACACCTATTCATTTCCATCTTGTCAGAGATAATACTGACTTCTATTACATGAGATTCTCTTAAAAAAATGGAGACCAGATTTTATTCCTCCATAGTGTGCTATTTCTGTGAATGAGTAAAACTATTTTAGACAAAGCAGAATAATTTTAAATCTATGGTGTGTGATGGTCCATCTTCTGCTATAGAGAAACTCTTGGGCTTTCCATTTCTTTATATGTGGGAAGATACTGTGTTATGGCTCCCTGCTGTATCTGAAATATATGGATAAATGCTACTGAACTAGAAGACTTCTAATACTAGTTTTGTTTTTTTTCTATTCCAGGAATGTACTCCAGAGAACCTGGAACTGAAAAAGAAGATTTTTGGCCAGTTAGATCTTATTGTCGGTGACAATGTCATCTTGAGCAGCTCGACCTCTTGTCTCTTACCCAGCAAATTGTTCACTGGCCTTAAGCATGTTAAGCAGTGTATTGTGTCACATCCTGTAAGTATGATGGCAAGTTTTGGTTTTGTTCTTGTAGTAGTACAGGTGTTTAACTGAACTGCATCCCAAACAGTTCCCTGCAAACTGAGAGATACAGAAGGATATGTGGAGTGTTTGTGTGCTATCGTTAGTGTGCAGGAGCCTGACTTTTCAGAAGTTTTAGTTTGGTCATTCTGTGAGCAGCAGCATCTACTAAATTGAGAGGATGTGTGCATGTTTCGGACTGTTGGCTCAAGATACATTCTGTCTAAGCTGTTGTGCTCATGTTGGTGTGTGTTACTCAAATTACTGGCTCTCAGAATGTAGGAATTCTGTGTTTTGAAGACAAGCATATAAAATTCCTTACTCTTTCTTTGTGGTGTTTCTAGTGTCCTTTTTCAGCTGCTGTTTGGTAAGAGTAAGGATCCAAACAGTGAGCCACATGTGCTTGTCTACATGGATGAAAGATGGAAGGCTTGTTTTGACTCTGGTCTCTTCAGGCTTCTGATGCAGAAGCAGTACACCTGAAGAGGAAAAGCAGGTGGATGAAATGGAACAAATTTTGCTTGGAGCTGTATTTGCATGCTTTGTGACCAGCTGGGACAGGGCAGTGATGCAGAAATGGCATGACTAGAGGTGGCAGCAGAACCTTAAGATGCTGAAGGACACCTGTGAGCCTCTGTAGAGGTCTACGTGGGGCTGCCAGACAGCAGTTTATCACGTCTCTCCGAAGCATGGAAGAGCATTTTGTCTTGATGCCTGGGATTCTTACTGCTTCTGTTTTCCACAGCTCAAAGGCTAATGAATTTGTTACCCTAATGTAAGTCTGGTGTTTGACAGATCAGTTCAGAGGACTGTTGCTGTGAAAGTTTGCTGTCTGCCGTTTGGTAGTTACATGTTGTCTCTCCAGGACATTCCTTAGAGTGTAACCATCAGTTCCCTGGGAATGCTCAAGAGTGGCAGTGTGAACACACAAATACACCACTTATTTACTGTAATGTCTCTACAGCTACCTGTACCCTAATGCTGCAGTGTCAAAGCATTTGGTCAGTCCCTTTCTGGTACCCCTCCACCATTGTTGTGCCTTGGGGTGACTGGGAAGAAAAGGAACAAAAGGATTGATTTCTTTCTGTATAATTAGTTTTCATCCCCTTTAATTAAAAAAAGGTCAAACTTCAAAGTATGTATCTGTGCCTAGGTTTAGCCCTTCTCCAATCTAAAATTCATTATCTATCTCATATTTCCAGGGTTGTAACATTCTGTAGTGCAAGAGATGAGATAATGTTTCTTCTAGATTTCTGTAATAAGTAACTATAGCTATGGTTTTACTTTTTTTTTAACCAATTCCTGGGCTTCTGCCTAGACTCTGACTGTTTGTCAGTCCTTGACAAAGATTTTACATTTCTCTTCCTTACTGTTTTCCTAAGTTGGTCTGTACCAGTTGACTTGTTTATTCTGAGCTGCAGTCTTTATAAGAGTCATTTCTAAAAATGGGTTTTATCAGATCTGGAAAGGTAGCTAGTCCCTGCATAAACATTTTTTAGGTTGTTGTGGTAAGGATATGTGTATTTTCCAAAGCAAATACACAGGAGTGCCTTAAAATGTCTAATTGTTCTGAAATGGTTTTGCAGTCCAACTGAGACTATTTTCCTAGCAATCTCAGCTTCACTCAAAGAGGAGTGTACTAGAGAAGCTGTGAGGCAGTGTACTCTTCCAGGAGCCTTTCTGTATCTGTTATATCAGTAAGCAGGCTTGCTTTGTAGTAGCTTTTAGCTTTTGCTGGTTCTGTTGGGTTTATTTTTTGTTTGTTTTAACTGTGGTCTCACTAACATCTTGAGCATAATAGTAGGCTATGAGGAATGGTGGTGGCAGGACGCAAGCAGCTCTGAAAGATGCTGTGAAAACAAGTCTGGAATTTGATAGACCAGAAAAATTAAAAGCTAAAGTTGTAAAGCCCCTGGCGCAGGTGAGCATGCTGAGGAGAAATGAAATTAAATTAAATGCCCAAAAGGCAGAAGGAGCTCATCCCTTTGCTTAATATAGCAATAAGTTCAGTAATTAGAAAAAAGAAATGAAATCTCATAGCACAGCTGTGTGATAGAGATGCCTGCAGTGCTTGTAGGTACAGCTGTTCTCTGCAGGCAGTTTCAGGCAGTGTATCGGTGGAGGTCTGTTCATTTCTCATGTACTGTATACACCTGCTATGTCACACAGCTACAAATATGGAGCTAGAGGAAACTCTGACATTGAGTGAAATCCCTTGCTGTATGGGAAACCATGTCATCAAATCACCTTAAAATGTATTAACCTCTATCTGTTAGATTATTTTTTTAACTCCACTATTCCTGCTGGAAGCTGTTTGTCTTCTAACTTTTGTTCCAATCTTATTAACAGTTCATTAATATTAATTTGGTGTTTGTTGGCAGCTTATGTGCAGCTTAATTCTTTCTCTGTGTTTACTCTGTCATACCCTTTCTTAGCATTCATTTTGTTAGGCTAAGTGTCCTGGTTTGAGCTAAATAGAACTAATTTTCTATTTAGTGATTTTACTTTTCAGCTCAGTCTCTTTTAAGTGACTGAACTTGCTGAAAACTGGCAGCATGTTTTTCCCAAACAGCGCTGCTAGAAGATATGCTCAAGGTCAGTTGTCTCATCCTGGGTGCTGTGTCTGTGCCTACGGAGAGAGAAGCGGACCCAAAACTGACCAGCTAGGTATTCCATCCCACATACGTCATACTCGGTATAAAAACTGAGAGATCACGAGGGTCTCATGCCTTTGCCCTTTTTCCACCGTTCCTTCCATCTCGATCCTGTAGAGGCCAAGGCCTGAGCAGAATCCTGACAGTTCGTCTGCTGCTGATCCTGATCAGTGTGTTCCTGCATCCTGCTCCCACCTGCTGCTGAGTTTGGTCTGGGACTTTTCCAGTGCCCGGCTCTGCAGAGCCTCTGGTGACCTAATTGTCATTGGGGGGGAAGGGTGGGGGGAGGATTTTATATTGGTTTTGTATATATTTGTATATATTTCATTATTTTCATATTTACAATATTATCTGTAGTATTAGTATTATTGTTTCATTAAATCTGTTAGTTTATTTTCCAACCCGTAAAGTCTCCCTCCCTTATTCTCTTTTCCCTTCTGGGGAGGGGAGAGGGGTTAAATAGAGAGTGTCTGTCCAGGATTTAGTGGCCAGCCCAGCCCTAAACCATGACAGTAAGGTAAGCTCTTCTGCTTCCTGAAGAAAGGTTTTGCATTCCCCTTCTCTTATTGAGAAACTTTCCCCCACTCCTAACTTAATCCATGTTTTACTTCTTTTAGTTTTTACTAACACCTATTCTCTCATTCCTAAAAAAAATTGTCTTAAGTCTCCTCAGTGAGCTCATGAAAACACTTGTGTACTTCCTGTGCCAAGTTCACGAAATAGAATATTTCAATAAGTTGACTAACACTCATCTTGGAAGAAATTTGTAATGGCCTCGGTGTCTCTCAGAAATTAACTTGTCCTTTTCCTGATTGGTAATGTGCTTAAGGGTTAGAAAAGCCTTCAGAGAACTTCTTGGTGCTTGCAGTGGTTTGGGTCTTGCTAAATTGCCTGGCACCACGTGGCGTCCATATGCCACCCCCAGCGTTGGTGGTGGCACTGCCAAAGAGACTGATGTGAGAAAGGTTATGATGAAACACAAGGCACTTGAAAGGGGAGGAAGTAAGTGAGTCGTTAATGCCTACAACAGTTTATGCATTGGTCAGACCCTATAGTAAAAGAAACTGTGTGCATACTGAAAAGAAAGAACATACAGAATGACAGAATCATTAAGGTTGGAAGAGACCGCTAAGATCATCGAGTTCAGCCGTCAACCCAACACCACCATGCCCACTAAACCATGTCCTGAAGTGCCACATCAAGGTGCTTCTTGAGCACCTCCAGAGATGGTGACACCACCTCCCTGGGCAGCCTGGTCCAGTGTTTGACCATTCCTGATACCCTTCTTGTAGTCAGGGGCCCAGACTGAACACAATACTTGAGGTGCAGCCTCACCAGTGCCCAGTACAGGGATGCAATCACTGCCCAGCTCCTGCTGACCACACTATTTCTGATGCACCCCAGGAAGCCATTGGCCTTCTTGGCCACCTGGGCCCATTGCTGGCTCATGTTCAGAGGCTGTCCACCAACACCCCCAGGTCCTTTTCTGCCTGGCAGCTTTCCAGCCACTCATCCCCAAGCCTGTCGGGCTGCATGGGGTGGTTGTGACCAAAGTGCAGGACCCGGCACTTGGCCTTGTTGAAGCTCATACAGTTGGCCTCAGCCCATTGATTCAGCCTATCCAGGTCCTTCTGCAGAGCCTTCCTACCCTCAGGCAGATCAACACTCCCTCCCAGCTTAGTGTCACCTGCAGACTTGCTGAGAGAGCACTCAATCCCCTCATCCAGATCACTGATAAAGATGTTAAACAGGACTGGCCCCAAAACTGAGCCCTGGGAAGCACTGCCTGTGACTGGACACCAACTGGATTTAACTCCTTTCACCACAACTCTCTGTGCTCAGCCATCCAGCCAGTTTTTAACCCAGTAAAGAGTAAATCTGTCCAAGCCATGAGCCACCAGATACTCTAGGAGGGTGCTATGGGAGACTCTGCTAAAGCCTTTGACAGAGAGGAAAGACTGCTGGCACGTTGCTGTGACTGAATCCTGTGCTTGTATTTATATGAGCACAGTTAAGAGCTTTTGGTTGGCTACATGGGAGGATGGTGAAAGAATCGGTACTTAATTACCATCCTTTAAATGTCAGTGTTTTTTCTGGTAGTAATTGATAATATGTTGGCTCCTTCTATTGCCTGGAACCAGACTGAGAGCTGAGTTTAGCACCTTAAGAGTATGGCTGATGAACTCTGCTTTTGGAAAGAGCGTGCAGGCAGTGTCACTGTTCAGTGTAACCTGAAGAACTTTTAGCTGTTGTTTAGAATTTTTTGTTTATTATTTCAACAATCCATTACACAAAGGTCTTGATTTCATGAGGAATTACATTTCAGAAGAGTCAGGGAGAGGTAATTTTTCTTTTTAAATTATTTTTGAAGTGGGTAGAGTGTTTGTTTGAAGGTAAGCTGTTCTGCAACTTTAGTGAAGTATGTTTTGTGTGGTATCTGTCACTGTGTTTAGCATAGATTTAAAGGCTTGGGCCAGTAGCAGCTTGTCTATTAAGTGTTGCATCTTACAGGTGGTGTTTAGCAATGATTTTGTTTGAAAGTTCCTGAATATCTAAAAGGAAATGCCTTGCTTCATTTGGAGAGACAGGTGGTGGCCATGTCTTACAACAACAAACAGCTTGAATATTGAGAAAACATGAGTTACTGAAGTCAGTATAAAGTCTTCTGGTATTGTTTGAATGCTGTCATCTTTAGTGCCATGAACTTTGCTGGGATTAAATACAGTTAAATTTAATGCAAGATTAATTATTTTTTAAAATTTGAAATGATATATCAGCTTTTATTGGATTGGTTAAGTCTTGATGAAGATCTAGCTTGATGTGTTCACTGGAAAATATGTATATATTTTTATAGCTTGCTAGTAACAAGCTATAAAAATGCTCTGTTAACTTGTTTTGTTAATCTGTTGATAGTTGACGTTCTCCTTTTGTGTTTCTTCTTTAGGTAAATCCACCTTACTTTGTGCCGTTGGTCGAAATTGTTCCTCATCCAGAAACAGATCCTTCTACTACAGAGAGGACATACGCCCTCATGAAGAAGACTGGTCAATCTCCTGTCAAACTCAACAGAGAAATCGAGGGGTTTGTCCTGAATCGGCTCCAGTATGCAGTGATAAGTGAAGCCTGGAGACTTGTGGGTGTATGTATTTATTTTTTTCCCATTTTCTACACACGCACACTCTGCTGGTTTTGTAGATGTAACAAGTGAGATTATATATTTAAATTTCCTAGAAATTTGTGTCATCTTTGTTAAACTGTCCCGTCTGAACATGTAAATTAAAAACAGTAGGAAGTGATGTCAGTTATAAATAGCAAAGACTGAGAAAAACAGAGCGATGGGATCGTAACAACTATCCTTTATTCTGCTTTCGTTTTAGAATACTGTAATTTTCAGGACAATTAGAAGAACCATCTTAAAAGCACAGAAATAAAAATACTGGTTTTTGTTTTTCCTAGATTGTCTCATAATTTCCTGTTATTTTTCTGAGTGTTGCTGTTCTGTTGTATAGTGGTTATGAAAATAATATTTTCAATGGTTTTCTCTTTGGCCTTTCAAGAGTTGCGCTCAAAGGTTCAACAGTTATTTGATACCTGTAGTTGAAGGCAGATTTCTCCTCCTCCTGCCCATTCAGACTTTTAGCTTAGAGTCATTTGTTTGTGCCCCTTCATCTTTTCCCACAGTTACCTGTTTTGTGCTGAAAGTCTGATCTTTCATCAGGAAGAACTGAATTATGAGTCTGTTGCTATTCTCTTAAGAAGAGATTCAATTGGGGTTGAGTAGGGCTTCCTCTTTTGTCATGGAGAGTGTTTGGATATTTTCAAGCTGTTCAAAACAACCATGCACACAAATATAGGTAGAAAGATCTTAAACTAAGGTAATATTAACATACTGTAACACAGAGCAACTTTTTCCAAAGCAGAATATAAACATTGTTGCTGAACTGATTTTGCTTACCTCTAGTTAGCTTCCATAGCGATAACAGTACAACAATATAAAGGAGGTGGTGAATAATAATAAGTAATCTAATATTGTTAGAGAGAAACTAATCTTCTTCTGGAGATGTTTCTTTAAACCAAAAAACCCAAAAGTTTCTCTTATTAAAAGAGTTAATACAAAATCTTAAGTATATGATGAGCAAAACCCCTTCAGAAATCTGTGATCATACTGAAAAACACAGTATAAAAGGATTCCAACCTCTAAATTGCTTTAAATCCTGATAACCCCAGATGAAAAGAGATTTGGCAAGAAAAATTTAAAAATTACTGCTAAAAAGTGTAAATAAGGAAGATTCATGTTGAAAAAGCTAACTGAACTGCAGTGTTCATTATTGGGGAAGCTCTTGCATTGTAACCTTTCCTTGAAAGGAAGGGATCTGGCATAGAGCAAGTCATGCTAAGAACAAGAACCCGTATGGATGCTTTTTGTGTGAGTGGTGGTATATGAATAGTAACAAAATAGTGCCTGAAGAACTGTCAGGTAGTGAAAGCTGCATCATCAAAGTTTCCAAATGGTTCTGGTTTTGTATAATTTTACTGTGTTTCAGACAAATACACACTTAAACTGTAACAACTTTGGCTGTATTTGTATTCCAGAAGCCTGGACAAATCCCCGCTCTCAAAGGTGTGTGGTTTCAGCTGTGTGACTTGAGGCTACGCACTGCCCCTGATGGGATGAGAACCCCTGCACACAGGGGAGAGCTGCAGGCCTGGGGCGGTTTCTGTGTTTCTACTGTTGTGCTGCCAAGTTAGTTATTGCAAGTTGTGTTCTTTTCATGTTTCCACTTTCAAAGTGGGGGAAAAGACTTACTGCTTCTTATTGTTTAAGGCACTTTTCAGTCCTTATTGTTGAAAACGTCAGCTTCCCCAACTCTTGGTCTTTGAGAGGCTCCTACAAATCGAGTTTTACTCACATTGATTCCTTCTGGTAACGAAAGTTTTCCTTACTCTAAGAAGCACTGGGGGCAGAACATAAACTGTATATTAGCAGGAGGAACATATTAATAAAGCATTCTTGTCCAAAATGATGACACTATTAATCCTTTCGTGGTTAGATATGTAAATTGTATGTACTGGATGTCACAATCCAAGTCAGCTTGGATGCAGAACAGAGAGATTGTTATGTTATTATTTTATTATGTTATTGCTTATGAACACTGTGGTATTTTGATGCTAGTAATTTTACATTGCTTTTGACTATTGTAAAAGAACAATGAGAGAGAACCATAAAACATAAGTTCATGCTAACTTGGTTTACTAGTGGTTGCAAAGATCTGAGCAAGTATCTTGGTATACCTACAGTTACATGTCATAAACTGATCAGTGCTTCTATTTCTATTATAAGTTATCTTGAAGTTTAACACAGCGAGTGCTTGAGCAATACCTGCTGGAGGACCGTTGTATTTGCACTACAGCGTATCGGTTTCTTGCCACATAGCAAAGACATAAATATTCCATGTATAAATGATAGTATGAACCAGGAGAGAAACATAGCAACATTCTCCAAGTGTTTTGAAGCAACTCAAAATGATCTTAAATCAGCCTTTTTATATAAACAGCTATCTAGTATTTTAGGACTTTGTTGAGATGTGAGCTTGAAAGTTCTCATCTGTGTCCTCCCCTTGAAAATATTCACAGTAATGGCAGGGGAGTGATGTTACACATGCATGCATGTGCACATATACTTTTATCAAAGTCCAAATTCAGATGCCTTTGCATGGACCAAAACAATCTTGTTGGGTGGCTGGTTTGGGATTTTTTTTTTAGTTGAGCTTATTTTGTTCAAGAAATCGGTGAAAGCTTTTGCTGTAAAAGTATTTATGTCCTGTTAGAAAAAGCATTGGTGGTAGGACAGACGTGCAGGTACACCTGTACTAATAACACTTATCTTGAAAAACTCCATCACAAATGGACTGAGCAGCTTGCAGGATGTGTTCTAATTCTCAAATGTAGCTTGGTGACCGTTGATCTGCCAGTCCCTCTCCTTTCTTTAGCAGTGCTGCGTTGGGATGTGTGATGGGGGAGGCATGGGACAGGGATCATACAATGGGAGAAGGACTCTGATGCAGAGCATGAACGTGGAGCTGTATGGGAAGTAGTGTGGTAAATGGACACAGAGTGAGTGCTGTGAATGCAGGACAGGGCCAAATGTGGGAGTGGGAAGTACAGAGTTACGGTGGTGAAAAATTAGGAGGCCTGAGAGTTGAGATCCCGATTTGTAGGAAAGCAGGAGAATGGAAACTCATGTGGAGACATACAGCTGAGGGCTGAGAACTTTGGCTGGGCGGATAGTTAGGAATATGGATTTAAGGATGCAGAAGCTTGACTTTACAAGAACAGAGAAGAGAAGATCATAGTTTCATTTATGGGCCTAGAAGAAGGAATTCAAGCAAGTGCTCCCCTTTGAGGCAAAAGTGCTGCAGTCAGATGTTCTGGTTTGGATCTGAGTCAGTCTTTTGTGTGGCAAGATGTCTTTTTGATGTCTTTTTTTGTCTTTTTGTTTGACTTGCAAGTCACAAGCACTTGCACAATGCAGGTGTTTGTTGCAGGAACTTTTTGCATCAGTTATCTCTGTCTCCCCCATACTCCACATTTATTCCATGAAAATGCAGCTGTCTGTTTGAGGTCACATATCTGAGAACTTTCTGTAGCACGTGTGAGACTGGTGTCCTTGTAGGTTTCTTATTTACTTTTTTAGTTCTTGGATCTCAGAAGTGTTGCAAGGCTGATCATCATGCGAGTAACAGATGTACTGTGAGGTGTTGAGGTTGAAGATCCATATTCTTCTCTTCTCAACCCTAAATTTTGATACTGCAGGTTCGGAACTATTAGAATAATCTGTAGCCAGTAGTAGGAAAAATATCTCAAACATCTCTGTTATTCCCTGCTACCATTAATTTTATCATGCCTCCATTGACAGTAGTCACGGATATATCTGATTTTGTTCATAATTCCTTGGAGCAGAGACTTCCTGCTTTTATTTACCTGGGAAGCACCTTGTGCATGGCTGACACTATTGCTTTTGTACTTTACCAGTACCAATAAATTCTATAGTAGTTTGGGATTAAGTTGTAAAAGAGTGTTATTTAAATAGCTTGACTTTGTCTTGTTTTGAAGGTGAAGTTTTGTTTGATTTCATCCAGACAATAACAACCAAACAGTTTCACTAATACTTTAATCGGAAGTCTCAAACCTTACTCTGAATACCTAGGACTGTTCTCTTACTGTGGATTAGTGAGTAGAAGCTTTTCTTGGTGAAATATTTTTTCTAAGCATCACCTGGAATTTGCCAGGAGGTCATGAAATACAACAGCAGAGATAATGAGGAGAACATGGCAGTTTTTCAACCCTGATCTAATTTAGGAGTTTCAGCTGCTTCTAAGAACCTGCTAAAACTATTTTGTGTGATGGGCTGTGTGATTGGTGTCTTGAGAGCCTATATTTTCCTCTATATAAGCTTTTGATACCACCTTAATGTAGATTTTCTTTAAGACTGGGTTTTCTTTTAGGTTACAGTCATTGTAAAAGACAAGAAGAATGGGCAGCCCTGACATTTTTGTTAATCTTTTTGAAAACAGAACAGTCATGGTTTGGCTGTGTGTCCATTTTAGTTTCTTTTCACAGCAACCAGGTGCATTGACTTTAGTCCCTAATTTATGTACCTCTCTCCTCTCAGGTGACTACCTTGATAGTCCTTAAATGCTGGCAAGACTTTTTAAATTCCAAATTCCTTATTATTAATAATTGTATTATAGTGTTAATCAGAGGACACTTCCAGAAGATCAAAGACGAGGTAGAAGGTTAACACTGAGTTACAGTGCCCTATAAAAGGGGCATATCACAAAAGGAAGTTTCAAGGGCCAGGGAGAAAAATAGTGTTGATACTAAGGGTTTCATATAGGGGGAGTTGAATAAGATGCCATGGAGAGAGGAGGATAAAGGACAGCAATGCAAGGAAGTGTGAAGTGTGTAGAACAACAGGTTTCTCAAACATGATGAAATGGAAAGAGATGGAGCTGGTAGAGAGGGTATCTAGGAGAGAAGTTGTATGCTCAAAATGACAAGACTGGAAAAAGATCTTATCGGGGTGTGGATGGAAGGGACTTGATTGAAGTGATAGTGAAGAGAAGGGTGTAACAAGTCCCTCTGGGAGAGAATGCATGTGTAAATGGAAATCAGGGAAAAAAAACACTGGATTTGGGAGATGCAGAGGTTGAAGTAGCAAATTTGGAGTTGGAAAGTATGTAGTCCAGGAGGGAGTGAAGTCCAGAGTAACACTACAGTCAGACTGGAGTGAGTAGCAGAACATGGTGAATTGGTAGTATGAGAAAAAGTAAGATTGTTTTTCTGGCCATGTTACATTTAATATGATTGCAAACCAAGTCGGTGACAGAAGTTGTGATGTGGGTGTGACTCACAGATCTAAAGACACTATTAAAACCAAACAGGTTGGGTCAGAGATGGAGATGGTTTTTGGAAAGGAGAAAAGAGCCTGTGCATAGTGAGAAGCAGTAATAAAATAATGAGGGAGTATTAGGACAATTTGTGGCATAACAGGAGATGAAAATACCCTTGAAGATGAGTTTGTGGTATTTAAATGGTGTCATAAGAATCACAGAATATTAGGAGTTGGAAGGGACCTCAAAAGATCATCCAGTCCAACCCCCCTGCCAGAGCAGGATCACCCAGACCAGATCACACAGGAACGCGTCCAGGTGGGTTTTGAATGTCTCCAGAGAAGGAGACTCCACAACCTCTCTGGGCAGCCTGGGCCATGTTGTCACCTTCACAGTAAAAAAGCTTTTCCTTATCTTCAGGTTGAACCTCCTATGCTCCAGCTTGCACCCATTTCCCCTTGTCCTGTCATTGGCTGTCACCGAGAAGAGCCTGGCTCCTTCCTCCTGACACTCGCCCTTTACAAATTTATAAACATTAATGAGGTCACCCCTCAGTCTCCTCCAAGCTAAAGAGACGCAGCTCCCTCAGCTGCTCCTCATAAGGGAGATGCTCCACTCTGAAGTGTGGAAGGTCCTAAGCTAGTATAGATCTAGAAGTTTTCCTGGCCCTTGGGGTCACTGACGATTTTGGTGGAATTTAGTAATTAAGATCTTAATTCTGTAGCTGTGAAAGCTTCTGGTAAACTCTAATGCACTTCCTGTTTGCTCTGACAAGTGCCTAAGGGGAAGGCTTACGAGAAGAGCTACCCAGATGAGAAGGATGAAAAATCCCCATGGGAAGATTGTTTCACACCTAGACTTATTGAAACTGGGTTGGAGCCCTTTCTTGTTTACTACTTAGCATAAACACCAATCCCTGTGGAAGGCACCTTGCTGACCTTGCACCCACGCTGCTGAATCACTCCGCTGCCCTTACCATTAGTGGGAGTAGGGTTATTCCCTAGAAGAGGACAGTCTAACTTGTTTCCAATTACGTGTTTTTAATTTCTGAAGAGAAAAAGTAAAAGGCTTTTCTTTAAGAGGGTCTTTGTGGCAAGGAAAGACTAAGCTTACATGTATAGAATAATGCATCCCTCAACTGGAGGGATCTATCATGTTTTCCTTCTGATAGCAGCTGTTTTTGCCTTTCAGTAGCTGTAACCATACAATTACAGCTATAGTCAAAAGTTCATGAGCAAAGTGCTCATCTCATGATTCTGAGTGCACCTGGTCTTGAAATGTCAGTACCAATGCTGAGGACTATGGTATCAAAAGAAATAAATCTGGGGTTTATTTGAAAATAAAATTGTTATTATTATGAGGTGTTTCAGGAGCCTATTAACTCTTTAATGTTATGTTAACAGATTCTAACTGCTGCTGTGGTTCAAATGCTTGTCTGGAACTTGTAGTTTAATCTTTTGTCCACAAATCCATGTCAACCAGGGGAAAAAAAAAATCACTCATCAAGCACAGCTTTCCCAGCATAACTCATTGTTTGAATGAAGAGCGCTTTTGTTGACTTTGCTGATGTTGTTCAGAGAAGTTGTGTTGCCATGTCAGGGGAAAAAACTTTCACAGAACGAATGGTGCCTCTGTTAGTTACAGCGATGCTCGCCTGAGCACTGCCTGAGGTTTGCCTTTAGTCCTGTCCTTACGCAGACCTCCCTGTCTGCCTCTCATGAGTTACCTTACCATGCTTCTGCCTTACCTTTAAGTTAAATAAAAGAATGCTTCCATGCCCCTGCCATTTAATGTCTAGTTAAATGGGTAGCAGAGCTGCATGTTCCAGATATGACAGGTAGATCTTAATAATTACGTTATCATTTCCTTGTCAAGATAGAGTTCAAAAGCCATCTGCAGTGGGGATTCAGCCAGGCTTATTTTTAATAGGAGGAATGCCTACTAACAGATTGAGACGTGAGGTTGAGTCTTATGAAGGGCTCTACTTAAGCCTGAGATCATGAAACTTGATGTCTGTGGCCAGCTGTAGAAGTTGTGGCTTATAATTTTCTTTTAAAATGACAGTAGATGATGTAGTGATGAACGCAGAGAAGACACTGTGGGTGGGATTCAACTCACTTAAGTTGGAATTTCTACATTGTAGACATTAACATCCAAGCTTTTTAGTTATCTTTCAGTCAGTGAGGAGAATTAGGTCCTTTTAGAACACAACCCATCTTCTCTATTCCAGATGCCTGCTTTAGAGTGCTGATTTCTTTTTCTTCCCTAGTGATTATAAAGAGACTGTAGATGTCTAGATGCCAATGTCTACAGCAGGTCAGGAGAGCTGTCCTGCATGCCTGTAACTCAAGGTGATTGCTGTGATATGAAGGAGCATTCAGACAGGGCCTTGCGAGAGGGAAAGTTAACAGAAGACCTGTCCTTGGCCAAGCAGATGAGTGTATGTATTTGTATTCTGCAGCTCAAAGGGGCTTGTGGAGAAAGAAGTGCTGAGTAGGGAGATCACGTCAAAGTAGGGTGAGAAGACAAAGTAGGTACAGTCCCGTATCTCTGGGAACAAAGAGGACAAGTTTCTGAAACCAAGTTTTATCTGATGGAAGTGGTTGGAACAGGTCTTAGTTCGTTCATATTTTTCTCGTAGGTGGAAAACAACCTCATGTAATAAATATTATTTTTCTCAAGTAAATCCGAAAGGTAATGAACTGTAATTCATTTCTTTGACAAGCTGTTGTGTGCTTGCCCTAACCTGATGGGGGTGTTGGCTGTCTTGTAAGTGCTACCATGTGGGTGGAACAGCAGTGCTCAACTTTTAACAGCAAAAATGCTTCATTTTGCATGCTCCATGTGCTGCCAGCTGAGAGATGCGAGGCTGGCAGTGAACTTGAGAACCTGGGCAGGTTGAGGCTGGGTAGGCTGACTGTTCAGTGAGTTCTGTGGAAGGGAGTGGCAGCTGCGTTGCCTGTATGGTCTTTTCCAACCAGATGATTCTATGTTTAGTCCCAGCAATTTTTGCAGATGGCCTCAAGAGTAGTACCCACTGCTGCCCCAAAATCTAGAACTAAGAGAGTATGAAGGGAAACGTAAGATTTAACCACAACTCCTTTATTTAAAGGGGCTGGTAGAGTACTTGGATTTGATAGAAACTCTTTTGGTTGTGTGCTATCAAGAGCATCACATTTGCTCTGTGTTCTCTACATCCCAGTTTTGGAGAAAAATGTATCTAGATTAACGTAGATCGATTTAGTTTTAGTATATGAGTTACTGTAATAAGTATCAGGCAAACTAGTGTGAACAAATAGTACATATTGTATGAAAAAAGTGTATTAATTTATAAATTTAAAAATAAGATACTGTCAAAATGTAGCTAAGTGTGTTTAAGATTGCTGTAATATTGTGGTTCATAATCCAGAGTTGTGAGTGGGTGTTTATACTGAACAGGAAGGCTTGCATAATAGATAGACATTTCTGGCAAACAGTTGTTTTGCTTGCAAAACAATTTCTGCTATTTCTGCTTGCAAAAAAAAAAAAATCTGCTTGCAAGCTAACTGCTATTTCTAGCCTTAGTTTTTATTACTTCTTTAATTTTTCAATTTTATACAAAAAGCAGGCAATTTTGCATTAAAACCAAATACTCACAAATCTTCCTTCCTGTCCCCCTTCTGCTACTTAGGAAGGAGTACTATCTCCGACTGATCTAGACCTTGTGATGTCTGATGGATTGGGAATGCGATACGCATTTATTGGACCTCTGGAAACCATGCATCTTAATGCAGAAGGTAGGTAGTTTAAAATTGTGAATATGATGGAAAGGCTCATGTTGCACAAGACTCTGGGAATGTTAGATAACAAACCAGGTTAGGATTGCTGCAACTATGATGCATCTCTATTTACTGTAATGACAAAAAGAGGAGTATTTATTTAAACTTTATTGAATGGATATTAAATACCCTTTTGTAAGTGATCAGGTGAAAGATGACAAATCATTGAAACACTGGCTGTGTACTTTGTTTTTTCCAAGATTTGTCGCAGTGCTTTGAAAACATTGCTGTACCCAGAGTGTCAGGAAAAGAAAGTTTTGAAAAAGTTCATCTGATAATCCAGTGTCAACAGAAACTCACTTTCTGTAAATGGGTGCCTTCTCACTGCCCCCAGATTTGTAGCAAAGGCTCAGTGTAAGTATCACTGGAGCTGGTTTGCTTTAAGCTACCTTAGATCCTGAGTGAAGCAAAATTGCTTCTGTCCGCAAAGTACTGTGCATACAAAGTTGAGTGGACAAAGCAGTCAAGTAACAGTTCAACATCTGCCTTGCATAATCAAGGCAGAGTTTTAGATGTTTTTGGAGTAGTGTACATGAATCCCAGCCAAATAAAAATTTAATTGCATAAAATTAAATAAAAATTAGGGATCAAGGCTACAAAGATTTGAGAAATGAATGTAACAGAACACGAGAACTTCAAGAAGCGGAGATCAACTAAATACATTTTTAGCTCTTTATATTATGGGGTGTGTTTTTATTCTGGGTTTGTATGGTCTCTGATATGGTGGACCCCTGCTCCATTACTGGATCTCTTAGGCACTGCTGCAATGCCTAACAATACAATAATAAAATAAAACCAAGAAACTAAGATCATAAAATATTGCACAACTAAAAATGTTATTTTATGTCTACTTGCTGGTTAGTTGCTTGGCAGAAATTTAAGGCTGACTAAGCAATTTTGACATGGAGGATCCACAATTCCACATTCACCAGAGTTTTTCAGCATGTCAGTTTGGTTTTAATTCAGTAAATTGAATGTCACAAAGTGTTGGCTTTTGTGCATTAAGTCAACAATATCCATCCTCTAAATAGAGGCACCTTCCTAAAAGTTTGCCTCTTTCAATCTGTTGCTATCTGGCAGTTTCCAGTCCTCTCTAGTGACTGTAGACTTACTCAATATAAACCATATATGTTCTTTACATAGAAAAGGACAGATACATACAGTACTAGCTTTAACCACAGCAATCTACCTGGAGTCTTGCAGGCCAGCGTTGTCCAGTCCACTAAGCTGCCACGCCATCCTCTGCAGGAGCCATCCATGCGCAGAGTCTTCTGCCAGAGTAACTTGCTGAACTGTCTCTACTAAAACATACAACCAAAGCAAAATGCTTGTTAATACCTGTTTTAGAGAACAGAACATACCTGTGGATGCTTTTTTTTTTGTCACTCCATGTTTTGTACTCCTTAATTCTAAAACAGTGTTTACTTGATGTGAATGGAATCATCATGCCCATGGCAGGGAGGTTGGACTGGATGATCTTTAAGGTCCCTTCCAACCCAAACCATTCTGTGATCAGTGAGGACCCTTCCAACCCCTACCATTCTGTGATTCTGTGAATTGTGAGAGTCGTCTGGGTTGGTTTTGGTATTCTTCCTGAGTGCCCTTTGGCATTTGATGTTCCATCATGATCCAGCTTAGGTTCCTCCCTCCCGTCAGGAAACAGTCATTGTTACAAGAACACTGAAATTTCCCATCTCAAACCAGTTTTAGGTAACATATGTAACTGGTAGGTTGCTTATTCATGGCAGATTATCCAGATTCTATATTTAACGTGACCTTCTGTTAGGAATTTTAGTATGCCAGATCAGGGGGAAAAAAATTAGGAAATGTAATCAAAGAGACTGATAAGCTAGAAGAGTACTCTTGTGGTAGGCTTGCAAAATACAAAACCAAAATATACCTGTAGAGTTATTTTAACATTATATAATATTCTCAATTACAAATAACTCTAAAATAACATAATTACTACACTTGTGGACTGTGCCACTTACACAAAAGCACCTTGTTGGCTTGTTCAGTAACTTGGATCATGAGAGTATTGCTTCACTCCAGTCTTGCAGATGCATTGTCTCAGCCTTGAGCTGCTCCCATATATGTGCTGGCAGGGTGACTCGGGCTGCTGCTCTCATCAGACACAGTTTAAATCAAAATTGCTGATGTCAGGACACACGATTGGCTTATAGTCATAGTTCTGTACCAGTGCCAACTTCTCTTTGGTTGCCCAGTACTGCTTCACATAATATGGACTAGTATGGACCTCTTCTTGATTGCCCAGGACAACCTGCTCTGATGCATTGTGCTAATACTGTCTATTTTTTTTAATTGGTGGAGGGAAGTGGAGGTACCCCCTCTGTCCTGTTTGTCGGCCTGTATAGCCTTCACAGCAGCTTTCTTTACAGCCATAAGATACTAATTACCCATAATCTTAAACTTTCCACTAATCACTGAGGAAAGATGTTGGGCATTCAAGAAGCATGTGAGGGAAAGTGGTATTTGTGTGAGATCCTGGAAGATGGAGTTGTTTGGTTTTTGGTATTGGTGATGTGATATTTTTGTTTATTTTTTAATAAAGAATATTATTTCAAATTTTTTTCTAAGATCAGTGCTATTTCTTTCCCTGTGGGTTGCATATATCCTCCAATGAACTTCCTATATGCCAATGCCAGCTTTCCCCTGTGTTAGTTCTTATGTCCCTTCCTCCATCTTCATAAATGGTCCTATCAAAAGCTATTACCCAGGCCACTTTAGATTATCTGTTAATCCATGCATGAATATTAGGAATTTTGAATATATGGCAGTGAGCCAGCAGCCTTGAACATGGAATAAAATGACAGAATTAAGTCACTAAAAGGAACAGAAGCAGCAACAGCACATTGAGAACTGAATTGCAACAGACAAGAAAGAAACACCTTTGAAGGGGGGGTAAGCACATCCAAATTGCATAATATTATAATGTTGGTTGTTGGTTTCAGTAAATAAAATTAATGTTGATTTCGGTTTCAGTAAGCTCTGTGTTTTGAGTCTGTCATCTTACGATTTCACATGGCAGCATTGCAACAAATGCTGTTAAGTCCTTTACGAGGAACATCAATAGACATCACTGGAGTAATTTTACCTGTTCACTTATCATGGGATTACGTTAGCAGACACAATGTCCCTCCTGTGTACGTACCTGGCTGTTTGTGAATATACTGAAGATGATCCAGCCTCAGTAAGACTGTATCTCCTGAATCTCTTGTTTCTTCAACTGTCAGCTCCATTTAAGCCCTTGCAAGCAATGATCTGTAAAACCAGAGGCTAGACTATCATATGCTGTGCTTTACACATTTGCAGCAAAAGTTCTTCATATATATTTCACAACTGGCTGTCTTAGATCAGTTACTTTATTAGTGGATTATTTAGTGAACTATGATTGGAATTTAATCTTGATCTAAACTGTTATTATTAGCAGAATAGCTGGATAGTAGGAGGTTGAAGGATCTTTGTTACTATTTCTCTCCTGCAATTATAAAAACAGCATTCCTGGATCATGCTTTATCTGCCACTCATTGTGATATTCATACAGGTGTCTACAGGAGTTGTGTGGAAATTGGGGCTGGTTTATGGTCCCTATAATGCAAATGCAAAAATCCAGTCAGCTAGTAATGAGGCCTTGTGGTCAAAATTGTGTTTCTCTTCCTGGAGGTGGGAATACTTGCTCATCTTAAAGTACCTGCCAGATGAATTGGATTTGGATGATGAGGCAGAATGATTGTGCTGTATGAAAAGAACAACATGTGAAAAGGGAAGAGGGGAGTGGGAATCATAAGCCATAGTTCAAAGGAAAGAAATTTTTCTTGTCTGGCTAGGCAAAACATAGCCAAGCATGTTTGTTAACAGTTACTGTAGATGGGCATGCTAGCTTGTTCAAAAGCAGAGATTATTTTCATTTATATGGCTGCTGTTTAATGCTGTATAATGCTATAGGGAGCAAAGCAAGCTTTTGTACCACAAGGTAGTATGCTGAAGGTGTGAGAATCTCTAAGTTGAGGTGGTAAAGTCTAAGAAAAGGAAGATTGCCTCTGTTTCTATCCAACTCATGTGTTGTTTTAGGATAGTAAAATAGCTCGGGTTAATTAAGGAATAATTATAAGAGGGTACTACTGAGATGAAATATCACAGAGGTACATAATCATACAGAATCTCTTCTTTCACGATCCTGCCAGTTATTTCTTACACGTTTACACACATTCAATTTGCTTCCCAATAGACTGAAGAAAGCCATTTATAGTCCATCTAGAACTGCTGTTTGCCTCTGTGCAGTTGCAGGGCTTTTCTGCCTGGAAAGGTTTGTGTGCAATAAGCAAAACTGTGAATTTTTCAGCATCCTGGCTGTTGTGCACGTTTCCTTCTATGGACTCCTAGGTGTAAAATGGTCACCTCCACTTTCTGAAAGGAGCATATGACTTTGCACAGGAATTCTTAATGGTTTATTGCTAAAGTCATTATAGATGTGTCCTAAAAACTCACCGTGGTGCATCCTTCTCCCTTGTGCTAATGAAAGAATGTATGTAGTCACCAAGTGGCTCAGACTGAGGAATTCATCCCAGATCTGGAACTGATCTAAAGATGTGGCTCATATAAACTCAGTTTAATTCCTTGACCCAGCTCACAGCAGTCCTGCACAAATATTTGTGCATTGCTGTTGAGATGGTAACGCAGGAACAGTGAGAACAAGACATTTTTTGATGCTGCCACTGTCTTAGGGTAGTCGGAAGTATTCATGCAACTACAGTCTAAGAGATTTCAGATGGAAATTGATGAAGAGTAGTGAGTGTCCTGTGCATTCACACCCTAACTAAGAGCATGCATCTGTGTTTGGACACACCCTTGATGAAGATAGGAGTACATTTAGAAAGTTTTCCTTGGAGCTGTGATGTCTAGAAATGTAATTCCTCCATCAGCAAAACAAAGAGGTTGGGATTTTTTTTTTCTCTCCAAACATAACCTAACCATGACAGGTTCTTCCATAATGTTTCTCAAATATGCCCCTTCTTTTCTGTTCGCATCCATACTCACTTTCAGTGTTACCAGGTGCAGCCTCATCTTAGGTTTTACCTGCTAAAATCAACCCCACCCCAACCTTTTCCAATTGTTGATGCTCTTACGTCAATAGCTTGACTATCTCACCTACTCTTTTTGAGTCATTACAGCATCTTATTATGCTGCTCATCAGGTTCAAAGTCATCAGGTTCTCAATCAATATCGTGAGGCAACCTGTGTCTCTGGCACGTTCCCTGTCCTCGCCACTGATGCTCCTGTATCATCTCACAAATATCGCAGTACCTTCCTTGTTTTGCTGTGTGTATAGTGTTGCCAGACTGGTTTACCAAGTTTGCTTGCTTGCATCCTTCAGCCCTCATGCCTGTTGTCTTTCTTATGAAAAGCAATGAGTGAGACTTAGATACTTGAAGAAGCTAAGATACTTGAAGATGCCTGCATACAATAACGCATGAACTTATCAGAGAATCACAGAAAGGTTTGGATTGGAAGGGACCTCAAAGCTCATCCAGTCCAACCCCTGCCATGGGCAGGGACACCTCCCACCAGCCCAGGCTGCTCAAAGCCCCATCCAACCTGGCCTTGAATATTGCCAGGGAGGAGGGATCCACAGCTTCCCTGGGCAACCTGTGCCAGTGTCTCACCACCCTCAAAGTGAAGAATATCTCCCTAATACCTAGTCTAAACTATACTGTAGTGCTTTCCCTTCTTCTTTCCTACTACTCCTATCACCTTTATGTTTATGAATCTCACTTGTGAAGAGGTCTTCTCAGGGCAGTGAAGCATTTTATGCATGCTTTTAAGCTAAATACCTGTCCTGAACTCCTTGTCCTTCATCAGTGCCCTGTTCATCTTGATGGTGCAACTACAGGCATTTCACTGATACCCATGTTTGCACCACACCAGTGCAAGCCCTTTGGGTAAGGACTTGCAAAGACGAAGTGTAGTTATGGGAACAAATATTTGTGGGACAGTTCATTAACTATTTTGGAAACTGCCTAGACTCACATTGATGCTAAATAAGCAGCAGCTTATTCTTCTTCTGGTGGTGGTATAAAGAGCCTTGCATTTCCTAGATACGTATGGGCAGCTGAAGAGCCTTGACTCAGTGCCCCCATCTAGCTTGTGACAGCATGTTCCTGTAACCATACTGTACAAGTCAGAAATCACAGAATCACAGAACATTAGGGATTGGAAGGGACCTCAAAAGATCATCTAGTCCAATCCCCCTGCCAGAGCAGAAACACCTAGATGAGGTTACACAGGAAGGTGTCCAGGAGGGTTTTGAATGTCTCCAGAGAAGGAGACTCCACAACCTCTCTGGGCAGCCTGGTCCAGTGCTCTGTCACCCTCACTGAGAAGAAGTTTCTTCTCAAATATAAGCGGAACCTCCTGTGTTCCAGTTTGTGTCCGTTATCCCTTGCCTTATCATTGTTTGTCACCAAGAAGAGCCTGGCTCCATCCTCGTGACACTCACCCTTTAAATATTTATAACCATGAATGAGGTCTCCCCTCAGTCTCCTCTTCTGCAAACTAAAGAGACCCAGCTCCCTCAGCCGCTCCTCATAAGGGAGATGCTCCACTCCCTTAATCATCTTTGTAGCCCTACGCTGGACTCTCTCCAGCAGTTCCCTGTCCTTCTTGAACTGAGGGGCCCAGAACTGGATGCAATACTGCCAGAAATACTGGATGAGTTTGGGACTTTCAAGGAAGATAGAGTATTCCCTGTTTCATCTCTATAATTCTGTATCGACTTCTCCCTTAGAATGTTTTGTTACTCATTCCTCTTCTACTCTCCCCCACAGTTGTAAACACATGGTGGAAGGAAGATTCAGGGAGCTCCTGTCTTTTCTGGAGGAATTTCTGTTCATGGTTCCCAGGTGCCTGCTGCAACATCTGCCTTCTCCCACAGCCCTTTCCGTCCATCACTGATGAGTGTGCAAGGAAAGATGAAGGTCTAGACAGGAAGCCAACAAACCACATAGACTTGTGCTGCAGGTTGATCCCCCTCTTTCTTTGTCCCAGATGCAACTTGTGTTATTCTTTTTAGCCAGTTCGAGATAGTGGGGCAGTTTGGGCAGAGCAACTGTGGATGCAAGGAGAGATGTTGATTGTTTTTAACAGCCCCATTTGCCATCTTCTTCCTGTTTTTCCAGCTCCTAGGGGCTGCCCTGTCTATCCTACACTGTTTACAGATGCTAATTCTTCCAGCTTAAGCTGCTCCCTGGGCAGTATCAACAGGATTAAAGGGATTCTGTCATATTTGTTGTCTATCTTCTTGTCTCTATTCTCCAGCCAAGAGCTCTTCTCATCCAGCTCTGCAGTAGCCCTGACCTTTGAACCAAAGGACTCCTAAGTCTACAGGCTTGGAGTCAAATATTTGTCAGTTTTGAGTCTGAAGTTGAAAAGCAAAGTGATTTTTCCAGCTATATTCCCCAAGGATCAAGCTTCTTGAAGCTGGCAGCATAGGGTTGATCTTGATTCCTTAAACCAAGTTAAAGATTGCACTTTTCTCCACCAACATTTCACACTGGGAGTGTTATCTTGAGTTAGGTATTTTGAAATAATTATTTTTTTAATCTTTGAGTGAGGCCACGTGTATATTCTAAATTTTGGTGTATTTCCTTCACTTGAGACTTGAGAGATTTTGCAGTGTTCACCCCTGCTTGACATGCAGTATACAAGCCTGCATGTTGCCATTTCAGCCACAATGTTAAGATCAACTATACAAATGCTGCTACTTTTCTCTAGACTTGTAACTTTCTTACCTTTTCCTATTTTGTTGAATTTCATAAAGCTTCTTTTTGTTCATACATTGCATGCAGTGAATGAATTGTATTACCCAACCTGCATCTGGCATGTCTCTGTTGCAGTGGTGAGCTACACCCACCCAAAAACCGTTCTGATTCATTCAAGCTTCATTCAAGCAACAGGTGAGCTGCCAGTAGGAGCTCCATTTCCAGGACTCCTGGCTGAGTGACCTTTGGAGGCCATCTCCAGCTCAGGAGTTCACATTCCCTGGGTAAATGGATCAGCCACGTCCAAGCATTCAGTTTTCCCAAGATAGCGATGTTATCTCTTCGGATTGAGGCTCGTGAAAAACATTTCCTGCACGCAGTCTTCTGTTCTGCCTTATCCTGTCTGTACCAGAATCGAAGCTGCTCAGACCTGTGGTATTATTACACAAGCTTACCAGGTGGTTTAGAGGTTCCCCTACCAAACCCAAATTATTCAGCACTGGTCTAGGTGTCATAGACCTGTCAGCTGGATAAGTACCAGAATAACTGGTACCTGACACTGCTCTGTTTAACATTCCTTCTATCACCGATTGCTCATGTGGCTTTCCTTGAATTGCCATACTTGACTGAATTTCCATATCTGACTGAATGGCCATTTTTGATTTTGTGATTTGCCAGCAGCTGGGAGTTAGCAAGGTGTTCCCAAGTCCACATGGTTCTGCACTCCTCAGCCTCAGTCATTTCTACTTCTACGTCAGGGAACTTTCTATAATGTCGCATGATGTGGGGGCAGACTTTTGCTTAGACTCCTCCCTGTTAGAACACAAAGCTCACGTGAACAAGATGAAATGTAAATATCATTGTCTTGTGGTTGGTGCATGAGTCTCATCCAGAGTTGTCTTGGGTTCCCAAGATTGCTCAGGTGGATAGCATATCCCCTGTAGGTTGATCTGGGTTAGTTTCAGGTAGCAATGTCTGTGAGCCCAGCTGTGAAGTTGTAACATTAGCACTTACCCTAATGACAGGGTATGGTCTGTGAACCCTGATAACCAGTGGTCCTTTCCAGAGTGTTTATGGAGAAGGATGGTCTCTGCTTATTCCCTCAGTGAACTCACAGCCTCTTCCACAATCCTGCAGTAATGCTTCATTTCCTGAACCTCACTTCCTGCCAATGTTGTCTTGGAGCCCGATGGGCAATTTGAAGGTTTCTGGCTGTGTGTCAATCAAGAACATTGAGCAAAATACTAAATTTCCATATCATTAGAGCACCCATATACCTGTTTGATGAACTGACCTCCCTTTTTTTGATTGAGAAAGCCATAGCGTGCCAGAGTATGTGGAGAAGAGAAGGCTCCAGGGGGACCTTATTGCAGCCTTCCAGTTCCTGAAGGGGCCCTACAGGAAAGCTGGGGAGGGCCATTTTATAAGGGCAGATAGTGATAGGATGAGGGGGAATGGTTTTAAACTGGAAGAGGGCAGATTTAGACTGGATATTAGGAAGAAATTCTTCACTGTGAGGGTGGTGAGACACTGGCACAGGTTGCCCAGAGAAGCTGTGGATGCCCCCTCCCTGGCAGTGTTCAAGGCCAGGTTGGATGGGGCTTTGAGCAGCCTGGGCTGGTGGGAGGTGTCCCTGCCTATGGCAGGGGTTGGACTGGGTGAGCTTTAAGGTCCCTTCCAACCCAAACCTTTCTGTGATTCTGTGATTTTATACGTGTGCTCCATGGTAGATAACACAAGGAAATAGGCTGACTAAATGCTGATTGGCACACTCTTGGCACCAAATATAGGTTCAAGCTACTTAACAAGGCTGCTGTTTTTGTCAGAGCTCCCTTCCTCATGTTACTGGACAATGTTTCTAGTCCATTTTTTAAGACAGTTGGATACTCTCAGATTTCTCCATGTTGCTCTCATGTACTGGACATGTTCTCCCATCCTGTCCTTTCAGTTGTTTATCTGATGGTCATTATGACTTCAGAGTGCTAATTTCTTCAAGAAAGTTTAATACTTCCTTGAGTATCTGTCCTTTGAAAGTTGTTCTGTGTTTGGTCCAGAAACAAAAGCATTCTCTGTACTCTTTCTGACTTCAGAGGCCTTTTGGAAAACCTGTACTTCAGCGATTTCAGGCATGTTGAGCAGTGTAAGTGTTGTAGTTTATGATTCATAGCTGCCAGTAGTAAAGGTTTCTGTTCCTTCACCCACCTTTCAACCTCAGCCATTTAGGGTTAGACAGGTGTGACTTCTACGCTACTGATATCGCACAGCGTTGCATTCCAGGGAACTGTCTGCAAGCTGTTCAGGAAAGAGGCTGCTTAATGACTCTTGACCTGAGTTGCATTCTTTTGTGTGGTAGTCAGGCCACCCCACTTACATTTCCTGCATTTTGTGGTTGAATAAGACCATGAACAGCTCTCCATCTGCACAGTCTCCTGAGTCTTCGTGAAAGAGTTGATGACCATAACTGCGTGCTTTTGTCTTCTGCAGCTCTCTCCTTTTTGCTTTGATAATTAGACAATGAAAAGAGAGTTAAGGACGCAGAAGTCTTCAGTCTCTATGGTTCTAAGAAAAGGGAGATTGTGACAAGCTTTTAGTGGATATTAGGAACTTCCCCTCTCAGATCTAGCATGTTTATCAGGATATTCACATTCTTAACTTGTGTCGGGTTGCTTACTGCCAGACAGGTATTGCTCAGTTACTGTTGTGGTGCAGCTCATGACTTCTTGTTTGATGTACAGTGGGAAAGGCTGCCTTATCCTTTCCGAATTATGTGGTAGTTAATAGCACTACAAAGTCTACTAGATGTGTATGTCTGGCTAAATGACTGATTTCTCTTTCTGGTGTATTTATCATTCCTGTTCCTCTCTAGTGCCTCAACAGTACTTTTTTGAGATTCCTACTGCAGCTGATGGAAGCTGGACCTTTCCCTAATTTAGCCAAGATCTACTTGACTGCCATTTTACCCCTTATTACCAGGTAGCTGGCTCTCAGGTTCTCTGACCGCATGTTTTTTAAGCTGTTCACAGCAGGGTCAGCTCTCAGGTCAGACCAAGCTGCTTAGGGTTTCATCCAGTCTTGAAAACCCGCAAAGATGGAGACTGCACAACCTCTGTGGGCAACCTGTACCAGTGCTTGAGTATCCAGACTGCACCTCTCATTCCAAATTGTGCCTGTTTTCACTTGTCTTCCTGCCATGCAGCTGTAAAGACCCTGACTCAGTCTGCTCAGTGACCCCGTAGGCACTGGGGAGCTGCTGTTAGACCCCCCTAAAGTCATTTCTGCTCCAGGCTGAACAAGCCCAGCTCCCCCAGCCTCTCCTCACAGGGCGAGTGCTGCAGCACCACCATTTCAGTGTTCTCTTCTGCAGTTGCTCCAGTTTGCCAATGTCTGTCTTGTACTAGGGGATCTCAAACTGAATGCAGTATTCTGGATGCAGTCTAACAAGTGCCAAGTAAAGAGGGGTAGTAACTGTGTTGTTGGAAGGCGCTCTTCCTTCTGAGGTGCAGGACCTCGCATTTATCCTTGTTACATTTTATAAGGTTTTGTATTGGCTTATTCCTCCAGCCTGTCTATGGGCAGCCCTGCCCTCCATGGTATCAGCTGGCACATCCTCCTTCCCCCCACACACATCCCACTCCCACCCAGTTTGGTATCGATCAAAAACTTTATGAGCAAGTGCTGTTAAGCAGTACAGGACTCAGAATACATTCCTGTAATACTCCACTTTTACTGGCCTCCAAGTAGAATACAACCCATTAACATTTAGCGACCTTCCAATACCTGAAAGGTGCCTATAAGAAATCTGGGGAAGAGCTGTTCACTAGGGCATGTAGCAATAGGATGAGGGGTAATGGTTTTAAACTAGAAAAGGGTAGATTTAAGCTGGATATTAGAAGAAAGTTCTTCAATATGAGGGTAGTAGATCACCATCAGGTTGCCCAGAGAGGTGGTGGAGGCCCCATCCCTGGAGATATTCAAAGTCAGGCTTGATGGGGCTCTGAGCAACCTGATCTGGTGACGTTGTCTCTGCTCACTTCAGGGGGGGTGGACTGGATGAACTTTAAAGGTCCATTCCAACCCAACACATTCTGTGATTAACCACTACCTCTGAGTATCCAACTCGCTTTTTGTGCATGTAGCTATCCAAGCATGCAGACTGTAATGCCCTAACTTTGATAGAAGACTATCATGGGAGACAGTGTCAAATGCTCTTCTAAAGTTGAGGTAAATTATATCCACTTCCCTGTTTTCCACAAATCCAGTTATTTTATCACAAAAGACTAGAAGATAAATCAGACATGGTTTACACCATGGTTTACCCCTTAGTGACTACATGCTGAGTGTCACAGAATCACAGAATATTAGGAGTTGGAAGGGACCTTGAAAGATCATCCAGTCCAACCCCCCTCCCAGAGCAGGATCGCCTAGACTAGGTCACTTTCTTATTCCTGTGCCCAGGATTTCATTTCAAGAGGACTTGCTCCTTGATTTTCTCAGGGACAGAAGTGTGATTGATTTGCCTGTAGTACCCGGGATTGTTCTTTGGACCTGTTCTGAAGATGCGTGCAGTGTTTGCCTTCAGTCATCTGGGGATCTCACATGCATTGATGCATTGACTGGCATGATTTTTACAATACAAGGGAAAGCAGCCTTGCCAGGGCATGGGCCATTTCTCTCATATCAGCCTGTCTTGTCCCATGGTCTCAGGTGGGGCCGAGTTCTTGCAGGTAGGCACTGACTGGATTGTCATCTACTGCTGATAACTCTTCTCCTCCTTGAACCCTGCCTCTAAGCTCAGAAGCATAGGAGACCTTGTCAATGAAGACTGAAGCAAAGAAAGCAATGAGTAACTCCGCTTTGCCTGTTTTTCCTGTCACTAAATCACCCACCATTCAGCGACAGGCCCACACTTTCCTTGTTCAGCCTCCTACAACTGATGTAACAGCAGAAGTACTTCTTCTTGCCCTTGACATCCTTGCAAGTCTCAACTGGAGCCGAGCTTTGGCTTTCCTGACACCATCCCTACATGCCTAGGCAGTGTTTTTAAATTCCTCCTTTACACCCTGTCCCTGCTTCCAATTCTTGTATGCTGCCTTTTTGCACCAGAGCTCATCCAAGCCAATCTCTTGGTACATTTACTGGTCTTCCTGAACATCAGGATGGACTGTTCTTGCCATTGGAGGATGCTGTCCTTTACTGGCATCTCTGCTGATGCTGACCCGCAGGGTCTTGCCCATCCCATAAACAGCTCCTTACACCTGAGCTACTCTTTTACAGAGGTAGCAGACGCTCTCCTTTTCTTTCCTGTTCGTCTTTCCTGAGGTGTATATCTGTGCACTGCAACAGTCCAGTTGTGTGAGCCATCCCACCACACCTCAGTTGCTCCAACAACGTTGTAGTTGTGTGACCACACATGGAACTCTATTTCCACTGCTTGTTTCCCAGGCTGTGTGTATTTGTGGACATACACTAAAGGTGGACTCCTTCTGCCTTTTTTAATAATTTCTTGAGGTTTCTCTTGTATTTGTTACTCTGCACTCTTCACCCCTGTACACCCCTTTCTCACTTAACTACAGGTTGTAATCTCACTTTTCCAGTGTTCCTAATATAAAGATTTTCTCAACAGATTGGCCAGGTTTTTGGCAAATTTGCTTTTTCTTCACTTTGTCAGGTGGATCCCGTCTCCCCCAAGCAGGGCTCAACCGTCAAAGAGGGTCCTGTGGTCATAAAAGCCAAATCCTTGTTGTTAACCCCAGTTGCAATACTAGGTGTTGATCTGCAGGATCCGTCTGTTCCTCCTACTACACCCCTCACATAGCATTGCCTGTTGGTATGTAACTTTAATTGGTTTTGCAGTGAAGGCATGTCCTGGATAATTTTTCCATGAACCTTAATGGAAATGTGGTGGGTAGTATCCATTTTTCCTTCGTGAGAATTAGATGTCTTAAGTGTAAGAGCACACCTCTTTTTTAGACTCTGCTTTAAGACAATACTTAAGCACAGGCAGCCTTGCTGAACTTAAGTAGGAATTTCTGTTGAAATGCAATCTTTCACTCTTATTTTTAGGTTTTGCAAATTATTGTGAAAGATACCATGAAGGTATGAGTCTTGTTCTGAACACCTTTGGACCAGTTCCAGAATTTTCGGGTGAAACTGAGCAGAAAATCCATCAGGTAAAGACAGAGTTGATATTCAGAACTAGGAATGTTTGCTTTTATTTTAACATTTGTACCATTTCAGTTTACTGTTAGAGGTGTCTATAATCTGTATTTCTTATATGAATGTGTACTTTGAATGAAGAGATCAGTACAGAAAGCTTGTAAGTTCCTTTTTAAAACACTTTGACATACATCAAGGGAAAGTGATGTAGCAGCTGAGTAACATTATTACTCGACAGAGGAGTTAACTGTTAACAACTATGGGTTATTGACATTAAATCTTCTGCACTATTTTTTACCACTTCTGTCCTGTGTCTTCTACCATAATATGCACGGCTCCAAACTTCCTTTCCTCATGGCTTTCCACCTGGAGCTTCTTCCTGCTTCGTATTACTGCATAAACCCTGTAGATTTTTTTCTGCTGGGTGTTCTTTTTCTTGTTTTTGTATACTTTGCAGACTGGAGCTCCAGTCTGTGATACATGCAAATACACATCTCAGTTAAGCATATGAGCAGTCTGGCAAGGTTACTTGCTTGTTTAAGGATAAGATTCGTTTAAGTGCCACACTGGATTGGGACCCAGTTTGTCTATTAACATTTGTAAGCCCACAATTTGTTTATACTCATTACATAGGCTATTTTGTATGTTCACAGGAATTAACTGAAGTATTGTTATTTCCTAACTCTGCCTTTTAATAGCTGCCTTTTTTTAATGCTTCACTAAAGGACACATGTATGTGTTGAATCATTCTTGATTAGCTGTCAGATTAATGCCGTATATGGAAGCTCTCTGGCATTTTTGTTCCTTTTTTTTTTTGCTCCTATTTATACAATTTCATCATCAGCTCTGTTAAAAAGGAAAAAGAATCTTTTATGCTTAAACAACATAGACTTCTTATAATAGAAATCAATAATAATTGTGGAGTTACTCACAATTAAGAGCTTTTTATTACTATGAAACAGTTTGAGTTTCTTTATGGAAAGCTGGATTCCACTTCAACATCTGTTTCTGCGTCTCTTTATTATCTTTGGTCTTCAGTGCCAAAGATGGGCTTGCAAGAATCCTCCTAAGAGTAAAACATTAAACAAGTCTTATCTTACTCCTCTGTCCCTCCCCCTGGCTTTTTGTCTGGAGTGACTGCAAATTGCCCTCATTGGTAGCAGGTCCAGGTTTTACCCAGTTTCTCAACACTTGCCTTTTAAATCTAAGACCTCAAGTGCTATTTTAGCAAAGATGACCTTGAGATCTCTGCCTGCACTCTCAAAACAGCCTTTTTTCTGTGAAAGAAAGTCTGATAGAACGTTCTATCTAGCCAGAGCTTACTGCCTCTTATTCTCCTTTCAATGATACATTTAACTGGCACTTTTAAAACAACTTTGATTATACATTCAGAAATACTTTTTTTCCCCACTTTGTTTTAAATACCATGTTTGCGTGCTAACTTGTTCAGACTTCTACCTTTGTGTCCTCAAATACTGCTGTACTTTCTCTCCTCCATATTCCAGTAAACAACAAAAAGAATAATTCTGGGTTTGTTATGTGTCTTCCCCTGTCATTTCAATTATAACATGGAATCCCTCATTACATTTATTAGGAGCCAGAAGAGAGACCACAGCTTTAAACACACACATACATAAGAATTTGGTTTAGAGCACATTTTTAGCCACATAAATGGCCAGGCTGCCTTCTTCCTATTTAATAAAAGGTTATTATCAAAGAGACTAGACAGTGGCTGTGTGAGGCTGAGGCTTTGACGTTTCTGTAGGCACCTTCATTGCCACATTCAGACCAACCCTCTCTGAGTGGGAGCTCTTTATTTCTCACACAGGTTTGCTTATTTGACAGAGCACTGGACCAGGCTGTACAGAGAGGTTGTGGAGTCTCCTTCTCTGGAGACATTCAAAACCCACCTGGACGCGTTCCTGTGTGACCTGGTCTAGGTCACACAGCTCTGGCAGGGGGGTTGGACTGGATGAGCTTTTGAGGTCCCTTCCAACTCCTAATAGTCTGTGATTCTGTGATTTCCAGTCACCCATGTAAAGAATTACTGGCCTATTGCTTGTGATAGACTAAATTACAGTTTGTGTGGATGGTTTCTTGGTCTGACACAGGGAAAGCAGGAAGACAGTGCAGGTGAGAAACTTTTTACTCAGAACATGAGATTTAATAATCTTACATTTTCTGTTCCAGGCAATGTCTGAAAAAATTCCGGTTGTTCCAGAAGTCCTGGATGCCAGGAGAAAATGGAGAGATGAATGTCTCACTGGTCTTGCCAAACTGAAAAAACAATTGAAATCTGACTGAGGTGCACCTTGCTTAACAGGAGAGACCACATGAAGAGCAGATTTTCATAAAAACTGGAGATTTTTGGTCAGAAAAGAGAAAAAAGGAGCCCCCTCGAAAGAAAAGGCTGAATGTGCAACCAATGCTATGCACAGATGTCGAGACCAATGAAACATTTGGTCCAGGTTTGTCATGATGTAATACATGAATAGCTGGAAACAGTTATTTAAAAGTTTAGTTACAATTTATCAAATTATTATATATATGCATTAGATGTGTAATCATTAAGCAGCTTTAGCAATATTAATACTGTGCAATGCCAGAACACAATCATGTTTTAAATAATGCATTTTTCAGCTTAGGAATTCAGTGCTTGAACGATATTTGCTTACGCAGGGATCTGAAATAGGCAAACATCAGCTGTTTGTCACTGAAGAAAATAAGCCCTCACCCGCCAGTCACTGTGGCAGCAAGGCTAATTTATAAAGCACTGACTGCAGACAGGAGACAGCTGTGTTGAGCGAAGAGTGGACCCACTGGCTGGTGAGCTGAGACCTCAGCAGCAGTAAGGTCACTTCAACTTGGCTCTGTAACTGGTTCACAATGTAGGGGACAGAATTACTCCTCCATTCCTTCCCTTTGGCACTTCTGTACATGTATGATGATCTAAGTGTGAGTAAATAGAGCAGAATTCCCCCCCATCCCCTACCCCGGTTGTGTAAGACTTTCCCGAGACCTACTCAGTCTTTAAGACCATGCACTTGATTTGCCCCCATGCTTAAGTCAGATGTCTGATGATGGCCATTTGCATTGCTGCATAAATATGTGCTCCATTTTAAGACTTGTCTATGAGAAATAAGAGATTTTGATGTTAATAGCTAGTTTGGGAGACAGCAGGGTGTAGTGGATAGTCTGAACCAGGTTACTCCACGTCCATCTGAATGGTCTTAGGAAGCCAGTTCACCTCAGTGTTGCCATGTCTATTTTGGACATTATCTGAAGCAAGGAGTGCTTCTTTAGGAATTAAGCAGCTGAAGGGACCCCAGGTATCTGCTATTTTGCTCCCCTACAGGGGGAAATGCAGTGGCTTAGATGTAGCATTTATGCTTTACTGCTGCCCTTCCTACAGGAGACACAACATCTGTGTAAGGACAGAGTACACACCTGGAAGTAGTAATATCCTCAGCTGCTGCAGTGGCATGTTTCGGTCCACAGCAGGCAAAGTGGGTGTTGAATTAATGGATGTACCCTGTAATATAGTTGGACTTTGATCTGCTGCAACCTTGGGGCAGTATTTTTATGCAGATAGTAAAGATAACTCGAAGTAGTGCATTATACCCATGCTGCTTGACTTAAACATTTCCGAATTCGTGCTAACTGGTCATGTAGCTTCAGTCACAGCACAGATGCAGAAGCGTTAAGCTGTCATTTTGCTAATGCTTAGCTCGGGGGCATTTCAGATCTTGTTTTTTTACAGAGCATGCAGCACACAAGTTACTGAAACTTCATTAGTTGCCATTTTGAGCAGAACAGCAGAAATGTCTGCGTGAACATGCCAATACCACTTATTTCTGCGTAGGTCACAGTAAAAGAGACCTAAGATAACTTGTATTGCTTGACATAAGTGGTGGGCCAAGAACACATCTCTGGATGTGAAACATGGGATGGGAGGTGTAATGCAGAGGTTGTCCTGTGCTGCTTTATAACCAATGGAGAGAAAGGGAAATTTCTAAGCTCAGTTTATTTTATCCCAATATAGACCTGGAATTGTCAGGTTTCTTCAATTACTTTTTATTGCCACAGCGATGGCTCGACCTCCATTTAGACATCTGAAGTTGGGGAGGTCAGTCCTCATTCCTGATGCCTTATTAAGTAATAGTAAATTAATTATGGGGCTGATTTCCTCATTTTTATGTATGTTTTTGTATTTCAGACAAGACAGTAGAAGGTTGCAATTACTTTCAGGTTTAGACCTGTTTTGCTATGAGCATATGACGTCATAACTAATTAGCTTGCATTGCTTCAGTTTATTCTGAGATATGTTAAAACTTGATTGTGTCATAAAATATTTGCCTCTTTATTATTTGCTTATTAATAAAATATTTTAATGAGTGAAGTTTTAACTTCTGTGCTCCAGTGTGATACTCTAGTGGTACCACTACATAATATGTCTTTAGGAACCAGTGTCCTGGTAAAATAGTTTGTGGAAGTTGATTAGAGTAAATGGACAAGAAATAATGTGCATTCTCCTACGGTCCATGTGTTGGTGACCACTTGTTGCAGATGGAGGGCTCTGCCATGAGGGAATGGCTGTCTGGGGGTGGGAAAAGCACCCTGGGGAGTGCCAGAGCACTTCTGGGTGGTGAGCAGCTCCTCTGCAGGGTCTGCCACACAGCAAAGCTCTGCCTGGAGCACCAGTTCCCACCCAGGCTCACAGCTACAAGCTGAAGGAGAGATACTTGACCAAAAAGTGTATTTTAGCTGACATCTGCTTAGTATTTGAAGCACACAAAATTATGAGTTGGTAAATGCAAAAACAACTGGAAAGCACTAGGAAAAGGCAGCTAAAGGAATGAGATGGGCTGTCCTCATGCCAGGGTCCCGTACCCTGTTCATCATTAATCCCTTGACTCACCAGTCGTTAGACGGTGCCTGAATCCTGCGCCCAGCCTGGACAAATGGTAGGGGAGGACCCTGAGGAGGTGGGGCTGGAGCACTGGTCCTGCAAGGAGAGGCTGGAGGAGCTGGGCTTGCGCAGCCTGGAGCAGAGATGGCCTCAGGGGGACCTGCCAGCAGCCCCCAGCACCTGTGGGGAGGTCACGGAGGAGATGGAGACAGGATTGCCAAAGCAGGGCCAGGTGGAGAGGCAGAGGTGATGGACATAAGTTGAAACACAAGAGTTTCAGCCTGGATGCAGGGAGACATTTTCGCCTATTTTGTATCAGAAATATTGCTCTGGTTTAAGTAAATGAACTCCAAAGAAGTTCAAATTGTTACACATGTTGAGGACTTCTTAACCTAAATCGTAAATGAAGTTTAGGATGGTGTGAATGGTTGTAAATAAATCTGCATTCAGGTTTTTACATGCATTTTCCTGGAAAGACTAACATAATATGATTAAATTGGCACAACTTTTCACATAGAAAGAATCCACAGGAAAGCCTGAGCCACCAAAAATCCTATGGTGTTGGTCTCAAGGACCACCCCTCCTGGTGATGGATAAATGCTGCATTTGCCGTGTCCAGCATCACAGCACAGGGCTGCTGGCAGGAGTGGGATTTGCCGGGAGGGGAGGGTTCCCCTCTCTCTCCCCTCCATCCTCGCTCCCTTTTCACTTTTTTTCTTTACTTCTCCCTCTTGGTTCTCAGCTTCTCACATCAGTCCATCACTGATGTCTTCCAGGGTATTTAGTTGACAATTTGGACAGAACTGCTAATGGGTTTGCTAATTGGATACCGAAGAGTCCCTTCTGGGGAGCAACTTGTCAGAGCTGAACTGCTTGTAAGATACAAATCCCAGTTCTGTTGAATTAATTGGTTTAATGGTTTTCTTCAAATTTGTCTTACTCCTTTTATTCCATTACTTTTTTTTCCCCAAATGAAATAGACTTTTTGGGATACATTGCACCTGGTGTTTTATGAGGACTTTTTTGAAATTAACACCAGCAGTCCTATAAAGTCGTAGAACTACCGCAGAGACATTCAAATATTTATTTTGTTTTATTGTCAGCAGAAGCAGCAGTGTGATAAACTATGAAATGTTTTGGCATAATTTATCTTGTGGTTTCTTTTTTACACAATTGCATATTTTTAAATCCTGTATTATTTTAAATCAAGTTATACCTGTAGAATTTTCTGAATCCCTCTATTTGTTGCATTGTGGGTTTTTCTGCTTTACCGATTTTATATTTATTGTTTTCTGTATTATGTGTAACTTTACTATTAGTTACTGCTGCTTATTGGAAGCAGGGTCAAATGTGTTCATACCAAAGCCTTTGATTTAATGCTATTGGAAATCAAACAGCCTATTATGGGTAAGATAAGGAAGAGAGGGCAGATGCAAGGAAATACTCACCTACTTCACCAAGGGAAGCCCAGGATCCGTATTTCCTAAATGTCTGAGTGTAATGGAAGTAGCTTGCATCTTGCAAAGCAGCCATGTGAATTTACTTTTCCTATTCTGTAGTATTCTTCTGTGTAGCCATGGTAATAGTTTGAAAGTTAAAATACAAGTATTTTCTGGTTGCCATATTGTCTAATTGGAATGGCATTTAAAAATTGCGTTTTCCTATCTATACCATCTTTTAGGCAAAAATCAACTGTGGTTCATTAGGGAAGCAGGGTAGTGCTTGTGGCGCTTATTATAAAAACATGCAAAACCATTTTGAGACAAAATGATGTCATTGTCAGACTCAGGTTTTCAAAAGAAAGATGAGAGGAGCTGCCAGTGCTGATGTGGCTACGTGTCAGGATTGCGCTGCCATAGCACGGAGTTACAAAAAGCTCTTTGAGAACGTGCAACCGTGGTGCCCTTGCAGAGTTGGAGATATGAAGGGTGGGAGCCCTCCATGAGAAGATGTGAACGTAGCAATTGGTGTGAAGTGTCAGTAGGAAAAACAAATGGTCTTTTGCTTTCAACAGACTCAAAGGGAACATTTCACTAATTAATCTGGATCTAGTTAGAGTAGACAAGTGTAAATGAATACGTTTGCTCTGGCTGCCTGCTCATCTGCTCCCCCGAGCTCTCCCCATGCTGGCAGGGGAGCCCCCCGCTTGCCTGTGCCTTCCCTTTCCGTGTGTGTTTGTGTGTGTGTGTGTGTGTGTGTGTATGTGTGTGTGTGCGCTATTGCAGATCAGCCAAAGTGAGTGGAAAGACAAAAACTGACCCGAGGGAAAAGCTCACATCTGATTTGGTAAGGATTTGTATCAAGCCAGCAGCCAAGGATTTCTATCTGTTCTTTTCTGTGATTTCAGGAGAGGAATTGCTCCCTTCAGCACATTACTGAGCCTTGATTGGCGATACAGCTGAGAGCACAGTGCTTAGGGAGAGTTACCCACTGACTGGTATTTCTAATAGTTCATCTTTCAGGTAGAACTTCCTTCTCCCCTCTTAGTTTTTACTTTTATTGTACAACTCTAATTTAGAAGAGTTAATTGACAGGAGCTTAAATCTGGCGAATTCATTTGAATGTGTACATTTAATCATAGAAAAGCAATATTCAAATGGCAAGATTTATTTGCACATCTTAATACTCCCAAAGACTTAAATATGACTTACTGCATGTGCTGGGAGCACACCAGTAGCAAAGGTTGATTCCTCACCACTGTGCTGGGACAAAGCTATCCCTTGGGAAGAGTGGGTACCCACATCCTCCACTGCTGCGTGTGATGCCGCAAGGCACAGAGCCATGGCTACACAAACCTCCCACTTCATTTATAAATGGGAGGTCAGAAAAGAAACTAGAATTTAAATAGCAAGTGCTGCCACATCAATAGGTTCATAGGAATTGAAGGGAAAAGATGCTAGAGTGCCCTTTTGAGGCAAAACAGGGCAAACCTTGAATGGTTTATAATGGTTTATTATAAGGAAAACCATTAGATGGGGATTAATGCAATCTTATTTAATCATCAGTAAAAGTTTGCCTGTTTGTTCAAGGCAAACCTTGAACATTTGACCCCCAGAATTTGCTCTGAAGCTCCAGTTTGCAGATGCTGATATGTAGTTGTGAAATGCTCCAAGGATGGTTTCAGCTGCTTCCAACTGCAAGGCAGCTGCAAGGGGAGCCATGAACAAATGTGGCTCCACTGGCAGGTTTTTGTTGGTCCAGTGTCCTCCTGACTGTGAGGAAAAGTCTGCCCCACTCTGGGTTTTCAAGTAGAGCTGTTGGTAAGAGCACTGTTTCCACAGAATTCAATGGACTTTTGAAATGCATCAAACCACTTTGTTTTCTGGTTTGCTAGAAAACAGCGTGACTTATGTTCTTCACATGCATTGAAATAAATGCTCCATGGGGTTACACATCCTTCAGCATTTTCCTTCTCTGATGTTTTTTGTTCCTACAGCGAGGATGGGTTGCCCTTCACCAAACACTGAAGTGGAGGGATGCTTGGAATAAAACGGCACTTAGCGTGCACGAGATTTTCTTCCTGAGTGTGAAATTGAGATTTTAACACATGGCTTTGTAGACCTCCTCCAGCGACTTGGATTTCAGACGTGTATTCACAAGAAGTGGAGGTGTATCAGATGCAGAATCATCCAGAAACTTGTTTTCCTTTATCTGTGGGTAAAATGTAGGTCATGGGAAGGTCAAGAGCCCATACTTGCATGTGGATATCGGAAAGCTTTGTGCAGAAGCTGAACTTACTTTTTTAAAAGATTCTGTAAAATAGAGTTGTAAGATTGCCCTAAATTGGACATTTGATCTGTTTAGCTTAAGCCTAGATGATGGCAACTGCCACAGCTCTGATGGACTGCTCAAGGCCTCCATGAGGGTCCAACACTTCTGTGCTGACACAACAAACAGAGATGTTTTCCAACACAAAACATTAAAAAGCTTCGGTAATTTCCAACACTGTGAAAACCTTTCTTTGCATTCATGAGGTGTTTAAATTTTAACATCAGGTCTTGCACTATTCTTTCCAATATTGCAACAGCACACACTTTCCATATGAGGCCACGTTTGCTTGTTCTTGGTTGGCTTTAACAGGTAATTCTCCTAAGGAATAAAATGGAGGCATTTTTTTGCAACCCAGGGAGAAAGTGGTGAAGCTATCGTTTATCATTTAGCCAGGAGTTCCTGGGCACTGCCTTAAAGTAACTGGTTCTTCTGAAAGAGAAATCTTTTTTTTGATGGATTTTTTTTCCTTGTCTTGTCCAATAATCATTTATACTTAAATTAAAACAGGCACTTCCAGTGTAAATGTTTCACCATTGCCTTCTGCTTCACCCCAGCAGCTCCCAGTGAACACCGTCCCCATTCCCACGTGGCACAGACAAGTCTGTAACGCGTGCATTGCTCCTGCTCGCTGCAGCACTTGTATAGCAAAGCCACCTCTCAGCTTTACACCCAGCTCTGCTGCTGTCGAGCTGGTATTTTCTTTTTAAGCTCTTCTTAAAAACTTAATGGGGTACAATCTGTCTGCTGAGTTCTTAGTAGCAATATAGAAAGTATTTCTGTGCAGTAAAAACCAAATTATTGGAATTACACCTATAATACAAAGGTGGCAGACCAAGAAGTGCAGAGCTTTCCACATTCCAGAGCACCTCAAGACCACAAAACCAGATTTTCTGATATTACTTGGCAGTGTCATTTCAAACCCATGCAATAATGGAAAGATGTAATTGTGCCATTTCAAACATGGGGTAGTGGAAACAGGGATTGCATAACCCGGCAATTGAACCCAATGGGCAGTGCCTGTGCCCGATCCATATCATACACAAGTTTGTGCAGTAGCAACACAGTAGAAGTCGCATTGTGTAAGTCTGTAAATCAGAAACACTTCTTACATCTGCTTTTGTTTTTCATTTTTTTTTAGGGAGAAAAGTTAGTTACAAACATCATCTCCCCCTTATCAAAATCTGTATCAGTGCATAGTAAAGGGTACTTACAGAAGTCTGCTCAATTTTTAAAGTCTAAGTATAGCTTCAATTGCAGAAAGAGGCAACGTAATACTTCTTTAAACTGTTTACAGAACAAAAGCTATTCAAAATAAGGCTTTGAGAACAAAGAAAAATGTAAAATACAAATTTTCTAACAAGATGCAGGTATTATTTATATTACTACAAATGAAAACATATGAGGGTGGTGAGGCACTGTAAGAGCCCAGAGAAGCTGTGGATGCCCCCTCCCTGGCAGTGTTCAAGGCCAGGTTGGATGGGGCTTTGGGCAGCCTGGGCTGGTGGGAGGTGTCCCTGCCCATGGCAGGGGTTGGACTGGATGAGCTTTGAGGTCCCTTTCAACCCAAACCATGCTGTGATCCTATGATTTCATTAAGTAATAACCTGAGCTTATGTTTTAATCTTATCTTTGTATCTGGATAGTTTATTATAAAGAAAACCATTAGATAGGGATTAATGCAATCTCATTTAATCATCAGTAAAAGTGGGGTACATGTTTGTTAGTATTGCCCCAGTGCACTGTATGAAGAGTGCTTCCTGTGTCTGCAGATGGCTTTTGGTTTCAGGTCTCTTACAAAAATTGCCACCCAGATCCATGGGACAGCCCTGCCCTACCAACTCATCGCACTTACTGCCCTAAAACGTGCTGTGACAAGTGTCCAGGCAGTGGTCACTGGCTGTATCCTCAGGTAGTTATTGCCATGTCCACCCTGTTAGCAACCCCATCCCCATGCTGTCACAGAACGTCACAGACAGGCTGACAAACTTGAAACAGGATTTATTTGTAACAACTGATAACAAACTCCGTTTAACTCTGGCTCTGCCAGGATGGGAAGCTTTGGTGTTGCTTTTGTTGGGTCCTTCTCAGGCCTTTGCCAGGGTGAGTGCATCTACCACACAATCTACCTCGTGACCACAGTCACAATTCAACTGGTTTCCTTGGAGTGGTACATTCACGTCTTGCATCCAAAACGGGAGCTTTGGTGCTCACTGTGGATCATCATCTCCCAGCTGGTTTTTGGTTGTACTGGGATATCAATAGCATATTTCACACCCAACACAGATTTCACTATTGCGTGCTTAATACAGCTTATCATAATACAAATTACAACAATCATAACTACAATAATTATCAGATTTTAGGAGTGAGTCTGGTTAGCCATCCAAAAGAGAAAATCCAGACATCTCAAAACTTTCCCCAACCAGTTCATCCACAGTCCAGCAACGATAGTTTCTGAATCTCTGGCTACTTTCTTCATCTTGTTGATTTGGTCTCGAAGCATCATCATTAGTTTGGCACGTGGACACAACACTCATGTATTGACAGGTCCAGGACTGGAGAATGGTACAGTGCCATTTACACTGCACCCCGTGGCCTGACTGGTGGGCTGGAGGATGTTGAAGGATACATCCTGTGTCACTGTCCATGTTGACTGCTCTCACCACTGCCAGGAAGAGCAGCGGGGAAGTTCCTTCCTTCATTGTCCTGTAAGAAAACACAAAACCAAGCCTTGTTCCTTTGAAACTGGGCCTTGGGGTTAGAAATCGGGTATTACCCACTGTGCACTAATACGGTGAGTCCTTCCACTCCCATCTAAGGCTTCCCATGCATGTAACCTCTGGGTTTTGCCAGGGTCACAGGCACAATGCCAACAGAAGGTGGTTTCACCATGACATGTTTCACCAGTCACAAGCGGTGTTCCCCAGGGCT